>NC_072398.2:155292651-155595681 GCF_028858775.2 Pan troglodytes | reverse complement strand
CCAAAAAATGATGTCTGATTTTGTGAGGTTTGCTTTGGGATTGGACACCTAAGAAGATGAAAGATGAAATATCAAAATGTCAAGAGTTTTTTTTTCAAACAATGCATTCTCTGCAATCAAATTGCAAGGAACAGGATTTACATTACAGTATCTCAATATAATTTCTTCTTATAAAGAACATGAAAAGTGAAGAATTTAGTGAGACAACTGTATTCCCCAACTCAGCAAATAACAAAAACATATACAAACAATTCATTTGAAAAGTTCAAGCAATTCAGAAAAAATACTAAATACATTTCCCAACAATAGGAACACTTTGGTGGTATGAAGCATTTAAAATAATAGCACTGCTCCATTAGGGTCATTTAAAAAATAAATATTTCACCTTCTTTTTCCAGGTTGTTAAAATGTTATCTTCATTTATTGTAGCTCTTTAAGCACAAGTTGTTCAAAAGTTAACACTAAACAGGAAATTTAATGTACTAACCAGGTAGAAGGTGAAACAAGAGGTACAGCAAAAGGAGCCAAGTATTGTGCAAGTGCAGCCCCAGTGTGGGGAATAACAAAGCCATGGTCTTTGCATATTCCTACAGGTACTCAGCACTATATTAGGCACATGTTAGGAACTTAATTAAGCATTGGGTGGTTGATTAACTGAGTGATAAAAGACTTATGAATAGTAAAGAGCTTTGTAAAATGGAACAATTAAAATCAGAGAGAAAGGCCAAAACTAATTGTGTGAAAGTGGCAGATGGTCGATAAAGCTGTGAAGTCCCGAAGTCTGTAAACTTGCAGAAGCATTGCATTTTAGAGGAACACTGTCAGCAATCAAGGGACCACAGCCTAGTGGAAAAGAGGCTGCACAGACGATTATCTTCTCGAGAACCCAAAGGCTGTCAAATAGACAGGCCAACTTAATTAAGAAACTTATTTTAGATGTACCAAGTGTGTCCTAGTCAATCTACTAGAGAGTAAAGACCATGGGTAGTGGCAGCCCCTACATGGATTCCTCCAGTAATAACAATGCTGTATTCTGAATTATTTGGAGAGGTCAAGTTAGGTCCCCCTTGAACATGCCATGCTATGGGCCCTTCTTAGCCGCAGAACTCACGGTTCTACCAACACTGCAGAACATCAGAATCACCTTGCACAGAAAATACCAGAAGGAGGCTACTCCAGGACAGGTTTCGCCGTCAGCACTCTCAAACAATCCAGCCCTCCCTTCCTCCCTTTCAGTGCCCTTTTTCTCAGGTGAGAAAGGTAACATTTTAAAACGCTTTTTCTTCAGGTGAGTTTTCTCATGCTTTCACCTCCATCTGGTTTTATTTGTCTCTAGAGAATGATGCCTGAGGGTTCAAAGGAAGTGAAGGTGTCAGAGGTGTTACAGGATTTACCCAAGGATGTCCAATACACTAAAACCTACTGACCACATTTCTGCCAAAAAAAGAAACGCTGAAAAATGAACAATGAAAGATTGTGAGAAATAGTTGATTAAGATAGGGTTACACAGGGGAGGAGAGGAACTAGGTAGGTTCTTATAAAATTTAGAAGCCAAGCCAAACCGTAGCAGGATTTAGTTAATTTACGGTGGGAAAATATGATTCTGAAAGTCATTCCTGATCTCTCCTAACACAAAAACATTCCAGGTGTTCTTTTAGGAAGTAGTTAGTTGTTTAAATATTAGAAATGGTTATTGCTGAAATTGGCAGTGAGTACAACTGTTGCCAAGCACCAGTTCCATAATCAGAATTCCTAAGGATGGAGCTCAGGCACATGTCCTCTTTAAAAGCTACAGTTAATATGAAAGAAAGCAACACAATAGACAAGGAAACAAGGATATGGTTTCCCGACTAATCACACAAAATGACACTGCAGAAAGACACATCTAACCAGTTACAGTGAACATTTGTCTTCCTAAAAAAATTATTTTGGCTGTTCAGAATCTGAATGCCCTTTCTACATTTGGATAATTCTCCATATGTGAAGAAGTAAGAGTCTACCTCCCACTGTAAAACTTAAAAAGGAGGCTGACTCACTTTCCTAAGCTCTTTGGTAACTAGAGCATGGGCACCTGCCCCAGGCCTGGCCAAACAGCTGAAGCCACTCACGACTTTGAATGTGGATCCAGGGCACAAAGAAGCAGGGAGAGAAGAGAATCTATTCTGGCGGCACTGATAGCAGCAGCGGTATGGAGCTTCCAGGTGCAGTGGCAGCATCCTTGCCAGCGGGACAAGCTGCAGCGTCCATCTTTCAGCGCTGGTGCAGCGGCGCTTCGCCAGATGGGTGCTCATGATATTGGCTGTGTTTCTAGGATCCCAGCACCACTTGGTTCTGCCTCTTTTCTGGGGCTCATTTTCCAGCATCCCCAGCAGCCCTGCCGGCTACTTAGGTTCCATTTAATAAATCCATTTGCTGCTTAAGACAACCAGGGTCAGATCCTGCTGCTTGTCCCCCATCACCTTGACTTGATGCATGAGGCTTGCAGAATTGTTCAGGGGACCCCTCTACACCACAGCGAGATTCTCTCAGCTTGGTTTTGCATCCTCATTATTTCTCATCATTAAAAGTTAACAGCCCTACATGCTACCTTCATTAATTTTTGGGCAAACATGTTTTAAAGTCAGATTGCATTTTGATTTCTATAAATAAGCTATCATTTATTTCTCCTAAACAAATCAGTCTAAATTAGAGCTTGCCATAGGGATACCAGTCATGCATTGAAATTCCAAAGCATACCAAAATAGAAAAATGCCTGCTATAATAAATGTCCTCAGGATTGGGCCACTTCTATTTCTGTAGGCTTACAAAATACTAGCAACAATTATATTTCACACCTCTGATATGCCTGTACACTCAGAATTTTCCTAGAAAATGTGCCATTAATCATGTCTCAAGGAAATCACATTATTTATGACTGATACAGATATAACAATACAGTTTAGTGGTTAAGAGCATGGACTCTGCAGCCAGACTGCCTAGGATTAAATCCTAGGCTGTGATGGGATTTTGGATGAGTTAGTTAATCTTCTGTGCCTCTATTTCTTATCTTTAAAATGAGAATAATAAAAATGCCATTGTGAGGATTAGATATTTTACACATAAAATGATTAAGACAGTACCTAACCCTTATTAAAAAGCCATTGAAATGTTTGTTTTTATTATATTCTCGAATTGTGCCTACTCAGGGAAACTATTAGAATGCATGACAGTCATGTGTATGATTAGTCAAATAAAATTCTCTTTCCCTATAGCACATGGTGCTTCTTATCTTCCTTGTGGTTGGATGGAGCCATGTTTCTAGGTCTGGCCAATGAACCAGTCACATACATTAGTGTATTTAACAGGCAGTGTGAGATTCTCCAGAGTGCTCACTTCCCTCTAGTATGGCAAGGAGGAATGTTTGATATGGTGGGGACTGGAGGGCTGGAGTGATTAAAATTAGCAGAGTTCCTTTGCTGCCCTGAGATGGGTACGTTACATGAGCAAGAAATAAACCTCTGTTGTTTTAAGCAACTGACATTTTGGGGGAGTGTTGTTACTAAAGCATAATGTAGTGTATCCTGACTAATGCAGAATGCATGGCAATTATCTGGATATTTCAATTAAATAATATTTCCTATTCAAGTGACTAGCATCCTCAGAAATACCTAGGGTGGGATAATACCAGTAAAGAATAAAATTATTTTTCCATTATAGGCAGTCATCCTGCTTACCCCCTCTGTATTTGTCCATCAATTATCCTTGTTAGCAACTCAAGGACAGGGAGTATGTCCTATTAATTTTTGAATCTCAGAATTTAGCACAGTGCTTGATATACCAGTTGGAACTCATGAAATGTCTGCTAACTCAAATGAAGCTTTAGAGTGCAAATGTGATCCGATCAGATGTTCTCATTGTGGAAGTTGCTAATCCATGACTTTGGAAGCTAAATTAGCTTCACCAAGAGGGCACTATTTAGCATAATAAACTAAACCTGACAGGCATCCCCAGTACAAGCACCAATTTAGGAAGATTTGTTTAGGAAAAAATACACATACAGGATACACATACCACCTGTGTAATTCTGTCATTCCAGTGTCTGATTTTACTTTGGCTTATACTCATAAGAGTATGGCAGAGTAGAGTTGTCAAGAATCTGAGAGATTGTCTACGCAATACCCCATGTTAAATATAACAAAATTGAGGCCCAGGAGCAATAAATATAATAACTGGTGTCAGGCACAAAGCTAGTTAGTGCCAGAAGTAAGAGTCTTAGTTTTTTTGTCTTTCCACAATACCAAATAGTTTAAAGAGCATACACCACATAGGTGGTCACTAAATACATTATTTTGCATGCAGTTATAAGCAGTGTTTTAACACTGGTTAAATATCAGCATCCTCCCTGTAGGTTTTAAAGAGGACATGTGCCTGAGCTCCATCCTTAGGGATTCTGATTATGGAACTGGTGCTTGGCAACAGTTGAACTCACTGCCAATTTCAGCAATAACCATTTCTAATATTTAAACAACTAACTACTTCCTAAAAGAACACCTGGAATGTTTTTGTGTTAGGAGAGATCAGGAAAATAGGAATCATCATTAGCCTAAAGCTACGTTAATGTGCCCCTCTAGGTAGCAGTACTGAATGAATGTGTGCCACATTCTAAGTTATTCAACTTGTGCTACAAGTTCTTGTTGGAGGAATATATTCTAACAAACCAAGAAACAGGCTCCAGGGTCAGTATATCTGGATCCTGACTATCATGAACTAGCTTTGTGTTAAGACTATGTACAAAAGTAAGAGTAGAAAGCCATCTTTCTTGGGCAAGTGAGGGCTATGATGTCTAAGCACTGATCCATTCAAAGAATATTTGTGGGCATAAGTGTTGGTCTGTTTACGTTGCTATAAAGGAATACCCGAGACTAATTTATAAAGAAAATGAGGTTTATTTTGGCTCACAGCTCTGCAGGCTGTATAAGAAGCATGGTGCCAGCATCTGCTTCTGGTGAGAGCCCCAGGAAATTTCCAGTCATGGTGGAAGATGAAGGGGAACATGTGTCACATGGCAAGAGAGAGTGAGAGATCGAGCAAGGGGTGGGTGTATGCCACACATGCCAGATCTCGTGTGAACTCAGAGTGAGAACTCACTCACTCATTACTGCAAGGATGGCACCATGCTATTCATGAGGGAGCTCCAAATGCCTCCCATCAGGCCCCACCACTAACACTGGGGATTACATTTCAACATGAGATTTGAGGGGACAAACATCCAAACCATATCAACATCTATTGTGCTGGGAGCTAAGGATACAACTTCCAAAATAGATAAAGTCATGGCCCTCATGGAGCTTGCTGTCTCACAGAGCTCTCTAATATAAACGTACCCATAGGAATAGTCAGGTGAGCAGTTTGGAGCAAGGTCATTGCTGTGGTCTGAATGTGTCCGCCAACATTTATGTGTTGGAAACTTAATCCTCAGTGCAGCAGTGTTGGGAGATGGGGCCTTCTGGGAAGTGTTTAGGCTCTGCCTTTATGAATGGATTATTACCATTATAAAAGGGCTTAATGAAGTGAGCTTGGTCCTTTTTCTTCCCTTTCCTTCCCTTTTACCACATGAGGACACAGCATTCCTCCCCTCTGGAAGATGTAGCAACAAGGTGCCATCTTGGAAGCAGAGACCAGTCACTCACTAGATACAGAACCTGCTCATTCCTTGATCTTGAGCTCCCAGCCTCCAGAACTGTGAAAAAATAAATTTCTATTGTTTAAAAACTACCCAGTCTGTGGTATTTTGTTATAGAAGCGCAAATGGACTAAGACAATCATGTACAATAGCATTTGCTGATCCTGAAACAGTATGATGTGGAGAAAAATGCATATGTTTCCTTACTGATCACTGTTAGTGGGAATGGTGAGAGATGAGAGATAACAGCTCTGGAAGGGCTGTCATTGATGTGCCAAGAAACTTAGACTTTATCATGTAGGTCAGGTCCTCAGACTTTAATATGAAGTCCTGAATCTTGTTTAAAATGCAAGTATGTGGACACCATCCCCAGAGAATCTGACTCAGTAGGTTGGAATGGAGCTCCTTGGGTCTGCCTTTTTAACCAGCACATCAGGAAATCTCACCCAGGTGGTTAGAAACTCTGTTGTAGATAAGCAAGATAGTCTCAAGGGCAGCAATACATTTTAGAAAGATCACTGGCCTTGAGCTCAGGCCTCTGGGCTCCAACCAGATTCAGCTCACTCTCTACTATTCCCCACCACCTCTCTTGTAACTTTGCCCAAGCACACAATTTCATTTAAACATCCAGCATTAAAACATACCAACAACAGAATAAACAGCAGCAGCAATGGACACTACAATAAAGCGATGAATCTTTACCAATGATTAAGAACTGGTTTTATCATACACCTGTACAGTTATGTGAGGGGAGGATGGAGACATAATTGAGAATTCCATGGGAAAAAAAAATCCAAACCTTTTTATTGAACTGGAAAAATCTCTCCAGTCAAAAGAGCCAATCCAATACTTGAAGTAAACACTGGCTTTAAAAAACAATGCAGTTGAATATATTAGTTTCTGGGCCTCAATATATTATCAAGGAAGAAACAAAGCAAATACTTAGGGAGTCAATAAAGTCATTAAAGATTCTGGTCACTTCTATAAACCCTCAGTGGTTCCCCTCCCGCCAAGCTATCATGATTACCATTCAGACCAATGAACTGTGTTTCTAACCATTAGAAAATCAGCAGCTTATTGTGGCATACTGTGTGTGGGATTGATTGGGTTACACTACTTTAAATGAATGTGAGATATGAAATCATTATTTCAATATTGTTTAAAAATTAATTAGAACTTTTCAGAATTGTTTTAGAATGTCAAGGTTTAATTAACTTATTTATTTAACAGACCCATATGTGACCTTCTTTGCAGAGAGCCTGTGGATTTCTTCAGCATTTAATAGTCTAGTGGTGAGGAGGAGTGGGTTTTTGTTTTTTATTGGAGAGCTGAAATACACTCATTGTCTTTTTATCACTTTAATAGTTCTTTGTGTTGCAGGTAAAGCATTATTAATTCATGTCCAATGAGAAATATACAAGGTTTTTGACGACATAGCAAAAACTAAGCAATAAAAACAATCATCTGAGGAGAAGGGGAGGAATAGGTCAGTCCTTTAGATGAAAACAGGTAATTCAAGTAAATGCTCAAAAGTATAGTTTGCATATTTCCTAATAGTCAGAAAGTAATGTCTCTGTATCAAAGTTCATTCCTTTGCCAAGGGAGGAGAGGGGTATTATTTCACAGTGTCGAATTTTAGCGCATTCTTCAGTTCATTTTATTCTTGCCTATGTGTAGACAGTCTCCACTTAGAATATGTGAATGTCAAGCCAGTTCATGTCAATAATGAAAATAGGATTCCCTTGTGACTCCTCCCCCTTCATTTTTGTAGCAATTTGCATTAAATCAAAGTTAAGTTATCTTGTCAACTTTGATCTCTCCTCAATTGCTCTAAATCCTCTAAGAAATCCATTTCCCAGGCTGCCTGGTGAACCTTCCTAAAATGAATCTTTATTAAACAATACCTTTGCAGCCAAAGGAGTTTCTACACAAATTGAATCGAAGTATGAATATTCTTCACCAGAAACCAAGCTTCTTTTATCCCACTATGAGGCTGTTTCAACTAGCCCCTGCAAACATTTTCTGCAACTCACACAGGGGGAAACAGTCATCTTTACATCACAAAGTAAGCAAAGGGTCTCTTCTGCAAGACTAGTACATGCTCTAAACACTGTCATATTTTTTATGAATAAAAGCATAATAGTTTCTTCAGCTCTCAAAAATGTTTAAATATTATGTGTATCATTATACATTCAGAGGCTGACACTGCTATTATTTTACATGATCACCAATTGATGCCAATAGGAATCATTTCCAGAGAATGGTTATAATGGTCTACATGGCAAGTAAATTATCGCTTGAGAGACTATTTTTGCTGTGTGACTACACTACTGAAAATTATACCCAGCTTCATTTTGTAATACTGTCTTAAATGGCTAGGTGGAGTCTTAGTACTGTAGCTCAAAATACATTTCAAATGATGTTTAGAGATCTCTGTTCACCTGAAAAAAAAAATGCGAGGGTCCATTCCAAAGAAAAATTCTATTATTATGCTGTGTCATAAACAATTATCACAGACAATAACAAGCCACAAAGAAAGCCACTTGTTAGTGTGGATTTAAACTGAGAGTTCTGAATATACAGCCCCAAATCAACCACACCCTTTTCCCCACCCACCCTAACATCTTCTGGACCAAAGCAAATCTCTCTACCTGTGCTTGGAGTTTATCCCTTCCTACCTGTTGGGAACTTGGTTCTATTATTTATTTTTCATTTTTGTAGCCTCAGTCTCTCCCTCTGCACTGCCTCTTTTTCTTCTGCTATAGTTTTATCTTTCCCATCAAAAATAATGTTTCCTTGACCCTGATTTCTCCTCTATATAACTATCTCATGTCTCCCCCTTCTCCTCACTTCACAAATGAGAAGCAAATGCTCATTAAATATTTATGGATTAAATGGGTAAAGAGAAATCTATTTCCCTATTGCTTCATCTCACACTTACTCCTCATTCCACTGCAATAGATAGAAACTACTGAGCCCATTCCTCTACCACAGCTGGTCTCCAGAGGTGGCCAATAACTTTCTCATTAAAAAGTTCCATGAGCTCTTTACCCTTCATTCTAGCTGACCTCTACACAGCATTTGATATTGCTAACCAGCCCTCATTATGAATACTCTCTCTTTCTTAAATTTTCTTATAATATCCTAAGTCAATTATATCACCAGTTCTTTGAAAACTCACTGATGGCACATGTTTTTCTAACCCTCTCCTCCTTTTTGCTCTACACTATTCCAATGGGAGATCTCATCCACAGACAAAATTTCAACTACCTTCTCTGGCAGCCTCTTCCAAATTCATAATCTTAGTTCTCTTTTTCTTTTTTCACCTCTTAGATCTGTCTTTCTAAATTCCTTTTGTGCCTCTCCTGATAGAAAATCATGTTGGCACCTCAAACTAAACAGATCTGAAACAGAATTCAATCTGCTCTTTCTCTGTATTTGTTCGTTTTCACGCTGCTGATAAAGATGTACCCGAGACTGGGTCATTTATAAAGGAAAGAGGTTTAATTGATTCACAGTTCCACATGGCTGAGGAGGCCTCGCAGTCATGGCAGAAGAGTAAGGGAAGTCTTACATGGCAGCAGGCAAGACAGAATGAGGACCAAGTGAAAGGGGAAGCCCCTTATAAAACCATCAGCTCTCATGAGACTTATTCACTGCCACGAGAATAGAATGGGAAAAAACACGCCCATGATTAAATTATCTCCAACTGGGCCCCTCCCACAACACATGGGAATTATGGGAGCTACAATTCAAGATGAAATTTGGATGGAGACACAGCCAAACCACATCACCCTCTCATCTCTAAGCCCTCTTTTCCTCTGTGTTCTCACCTTAGCCGAATAACAGCACCATCCTCCTGGTTACATAGTTAGAAACTTGAGTGATTTTTAAGGAGGCTCCCATTTCCCTTACCTGCAGCTTCCACTCAGTGTCAACAACTCTTGATACTTTTTTGAAATGTCTCTTGAGTTTGCCTCATACTTTTCCATTTTCCTTGCTATTGTCCTAGCTTAAATTTTTAGAATTTCTCAATGGGACAATTACAGAAGCTATTTTAACTGATCTCTCTGCCTCCAATCTCATCCGTTCCCAACCCATTTTTTCATATTAATAGACTAAGTTCTCTGAGAGTAGAAATGTCTTAGTCACCTTCATATTCCTCTGCACAACTGCTCAATACATATTTGTGGAAATGAACTCCCACTGCCAGCAATTATCTTCCTAAAATACAAATCTGTTTCTATAAATTCACTGCCTCCAAATCTTCAATAACTCTTGCTGCAGAATAAAGGGAAAACTCCTTCATGTGACACTCAGTCTGCTGTGGCCGGGTCCTAACCTACTGTTTTGCCTGATCTCCCTCCCACCTCACGCCTCCCACCTATCTGCCACTCTAGCCACTATTTAGTCTTTCCACTTATTTCTAGAATCCACTCTGTATTACTCCATCCATGGTTTGGTGTGCCTGTTTTGCATCCCTGCCTACTGAAATCCTACTCAACTTTTAAGGTCAAACTACAATTTCACCTTCTCCATAAATTTTTCTCCAAGTCTTCCTGTAAGGAGTAATTGCTTCCCTCTCATGTACCCTGGCACTTTGTACTTCCACATGGCCCACACTGTGCTATGCCCCATATTACAGTTAGGTATGGATACGTGTTTCCTTAACCAGCCTCACACACACTCTGTAAGGGCATCTTAAATCCCCCACTATGCTTAGGCCAGTGCCTCACAATAGAAAGATTCAATAAGGGATTACTAAAGTCACTTAATAACTCTTCTTTCATCTCATTTTACAAGAGCCCAGTTTAGTAATTTTAGTACTTTCCTCTCTGTTACTGCCATATTTGGTCCAAAATACTTAGATGTATTCTGTTCACCCAGGCTACCTCCATCCCCAAAAGCATTCTTTGTACAAGGTACTAGAGTTTCAGTTAACTGAAATATATATGTCAATTAACTGAAATACGTTAATACCTATTAACTAAAATCTACAAGTAAGATAAATGCTATCTGTGTGGTTTTAACGTGGAAATTAAGAATCCTGTCAATAAATCTTACGTTTTAAATCATTAATCTTTTACATCAGCATCACTCTTGGCCCTTGGGGGGAAAAAGGAGCCTTCTTTTCTAAGGTTGTTCATTCCAGGGATGCTTCCATGATCTCTGATTCCAGATTTTTATACACCAAAAGGATACTCCAAGAGTGACTATTCTCCACACCTCATATAATGACTTCACTTCTTCCCACACAACTGTGGAAAGAAAGACTCCACTGTGGAGCTGTGGAGACAAAGACCTACTTCACTCCTCTAGGTCAGGTAAAGCTGGCTCATTCCTATAGGAGCAAACTCACACATGATGTCCTTTTATTGGTTTATGAGAACCCAAGACTCAAACTTAAGATTGTAACAACTGAATTCTATACTGCTTACCTCATAAAAAATAAAAAGATCATCAGCAATGTTATCAGCATTCTTTCAAAGACATCTTTAAAACCCATGTCTTTGTATTTTGCTCTCCACCTTTTGCACCATCACCACCACCACACACACATACACACACATATACACACACATACACATGCTCACAAAACTACCACAACCTGATCTAAAAAACATTTCACCTGTTAACTTCAGGGAGATTACATTAGAAGTTATAATCGCAAATAAGAGTAGCCATTAAAAATAAATTTAAAAACATAAATGAAGACACACTAGTTTACAAAATTATATTTGTACATGGCACTGAGTTTTAACAAATTTATATTTTATTTCCTGACTATAAAGTATCTACTTATCATGATAAAAGAGTAAATTGGTTTTCAAGATGTAAACATCTTTATCTTTACCATAAAGAATCATCTAAATTATGTGTGTGTGTAAAACCCTCAGTTTGGTTAGTTCACAGGGAGTAGCAGCTAATGTTCATAATTATCATGATGAATTTAAGTAATAGGGTAAATGTGGCTTCCTTCTGTATTATACATTTTTTTAGGTTTCACAACTTCTATACATGTCACAATTATAATACTCTTTTTCTATCACTGATTATTTAAAGTTCTATTTCTTTCTAAAGAAACTTTCAATTGGTAACACAATAGTAAATATTCATGTATGTAAAAATATCTAAACAGAAAAGGTACAGTAAAAATACACTATAAAAGATTAAAAATGGTATACCTGTATAGAGCACTTACCATGAATGGAGGGTGCAGGTATGGGAGATGCTTTGGGTGAGTCAGTGAGTGAGTGCTGAGTAAATGTGAAGGCCTAGGACATTACTGTACACTACTGTAGACTATACAACCACTCAACATTTGGGCTACACAAAATTTATACACAAATATTTTTCTTTCTTCAACGATAATTAACCTTAGCTTACTAATTTCTTTACCTTAGGAACTTTTTTAATATTTTAAACGTTTTGACTATTTTGTGGTAACATTTAGCTTAAAACAAAAGCACAATATACAGTTATAAAAAAGGTCTGTTTTCTTTTTGTCCTTAGTCTTTAGCTTTCTTCTATTTTTAAATTTTTTATTGTTTTTTTAAAACTTTTTAAACTTTTTTGTTAAAAGCTAAGACATAAACACACATATTAGCCTAGGCCAACACGAGGTTAGGATCGTCAGTATCACTGTCTTGTACCATGGTCTTGACCCACTGGAAGGTCTTCAGGGGCAATAACACACATGGAGCTGTCATCTTCTATGATAACAAGGCCATCTTCTGGAATACCTCCTAAAGGACCTGCCTGAGGCTGTTTTACAGTTTACTTTTTTAAAAATAAGTAGAATAAGTACACTCTAAAATAATAATGAAAAGTATAGTATAGGAAATATATAAATACATAAATCAGTTACACAGTCATTTATTACCATTATCAAGTATTCTGTACTGTCCATAGTTGTATGTGCTATATTTTTATACAGCTGACAGGGCAATTGTTTTGTTTACAATAGCATCAACTCAACTACAATATTACAATGGCTATGATATCACTAGGTGATAGGAATTTTTCAGTTCTTTTGTAATATTATGGGACTATCACTGTATATGCAGTCTTTCATTAACTGAAATATCATTATGCAGCACATGACTGTACATGCAGCTCCTCACTTTTCATATGAAGAATGAGCCAGTGACATCATTTGCCTCTATCCTGACTTAAAGGACTTATAAGACAAACAAAATTTTATCCTGAATTCTGATGTCTGTATTTAGTCTTTAACAGTATTTACTGGGAGAACTTGTCTTTGTGGGAATTGTAGAATTTCATCAAGAGTGGCTTCAGTTATTGTTAATGAAATAACAGAGTTGTCCAAAGTGAAGAAGGGCCTATGGGGCATCACAGCGATGATAAAGCAGGATGGTACAAAAACACCAGAATGATTAGCATCATCTCCAACACTCTCACTGGTATTGATAGGTGGACAATAGTTTTGTAAGCTTCTGAAAATTTACCAGAGCCAGCAAGAAAGCAATAATTTTTCTCTGACCCCTTTACTTCTGAGGAGAGATTGTTAAAAGAGCATCAGCTTCCCTGTTGAAAGACTGAGTTAGCTGAGGGGAGAGATAAATTTTGTGTGAGTATAGTGCGTTTCCAATAATGCGCATTTCTTTTGATCTATTGTTAGTACTGTATTTGTCCTTTTGGATTCCTGAACTGTGTGATGCAGTGATTTTGAGTAGGATTAGCCCCCAGAGTGAGCCACTGTTAAGAACTACTTAGCCATCTTCTTATTCACTCTAATAAAAAAGAAACATCTCAGAAAATCAAGCAATTCAAAGCCCAGCTACTCAACAGGTTATGTGAAAGAATGTTAAAGTTTTCATTCAAGAAATGGGGAGAAATCATGCTAAGATATTAAGAGAAATGAAGGCTAGTCATTGGATTCAGCAATCTGGAAGTTATTGATGACCTTGACAAGTGTAGTTTTACGACATGAAATCATGGGGAAGAAAGCCTGATTGGAGTGGTTTTCAGACAGAATGACGGTTTCCAGAAATGGCAAACTAGAGTTTCTGAAAGAGACCCTTCTGCAATAAACCAAGTATATCATGAATAAAACATTCTGCTTTAAAGAACTGCTGGGTTTGCAGAAACTAAGAACAATATCCAAGCATCTCTATAACCACCACCAAAACACAGCACAACATAGAACAAATCCAGGAGCTGAAACCTAAGTAGGGAGCACTGTGCAGTACTAAATGAGAAGAGGAAGTGGGGTATGTGCAAGGCAAACAATTGCTGACCTCATCACAACTAACTAAGACTAAGCTTTAGGCAGCTGCAAGACAGGGAAGCTGAACCTCAGATTCTCAAATTAGTCCAGATACCTCAAAGAGGCTACAATGGTCCAGGTTGATAGGATCCTAGGCTCTGAACAAAAAAGCCTGGGACTCTTTCTGAAGAAAAGCATCCCAATTTAGGCCCATAGCACTCTCAATAATTAAGGTATAACAAATATAAACTTTCAATTAAAAAAATCACCTAACACACCATAAGCAAAAACAAACCGACACAAATGATAGATTTAGATCTCTTCAAAGACTTCAGATATTGAAATTAACAGCAAAAAAATAAAGTCAAAGTCTTTTAGGATAAAGACTATCTATGAAAATACCAAAGAAATAATACATGAAAGCACAAAATAAGCAAGCAATATGCTATGGTTTAAATGTTCCCCCAAAGTTCATGTATTGACAGCTTGACGATCCCCAGTGCTTCAGCACTGGAAGGTGGGGCCTAATGGGAGGTGTTTGGATCCTGGAGTCACAGCCTTCATTAATGAATTAATGCCATGATCTTGGGGGCAGATTTGTTATTGTGGGAGTGGATTCCATATAAAAGAATGAGTTCAGACCCCTTTACTCTCTCTTGCCCTTTCTTTGCTCATCTGCCATGGGATGACACAGCAAGAAGGCACTTGCCAGATGCCAGCCCCTCAGTCTTAGGTTTCTCCACCTTTGGAGCCATGAGCCAATAAATTTCTGTTTATATAAGTTGACTAGTCTGTGGTAACATGTGGTAAAAAAAATGACCAAGGAGATTTGAAAAGTAACTAACAAAACTTTTATAAATTAAAAACATTATTGTTGATATTGAAAACTCAATGGATCTAGGCAAAATGGTGCATGCCTGTAATCCAAGCTACTCAGGAGGCTGAGGCAGGAGGCTCACTTGAGCCCAGGAGTTTAAGACCAACTGGGGCAACATAGTGAGACCCTGTCTCTAAGGGGAAAAAATCTCAATGGTTGAAATAACAACATTTTAGCAAAGCTGAAGATAGAATCAGTGACTAGAAGACAGAAATAAATAGATAATCCACAATGCAGCTCAGAAAAATACAATATGTAATATTAAAGTGATATAAAAGAAACAAAGAGTAGATTTAAAAGATCTAACAATCCTCTATCCAAAGTCCAGAAAGAGAAAATGGAGAAAAGGCAATACTGGAAAAGGTAATGGCAGAGAATCTCAAATTGATAAAAGACATGAATCCAAAGACACAAGAGACACAATACCTACAAACAGGACAAAGAAAAAATATCCATTCTAAGACACACTATAATAAAAACTGAAGAAGTATACATAATGAGAAAATCTTAAGCCGGTCAGAAAGCAAGCTAATATTATCTAAAGATTGACAGCACACTTTTGAACAGAAAAAAATGGAAGCCAAGAAGACAGGGGGAAAATAACATTAAGAAGTACTGAAAAAAAGTGACATAAAATTGTACATGTCTTTATTCATTCACATTTATTTAGATGCCACTATGTGTCAGAAACAGAAAAAAAATGCCTTCATGTAACTTACATTGTAGTGGTGGGAACAGATAATGAAAATGTAATTAAATATGTCAGATGCAATGGTGCAAATAGAATAGAAAAGGGAATAGTAGTACCAAGAAAAAGGAGAATTTGCAATTTTTAAAATCACTGTGGTTTGAGAAGTTCTCACTGATCAAGTGACATTTGGACAAAGACCTGAGGGAAGTTGGAAAGAAAGTTAAAAAGATAGTTATGAAGAAGGCATTAAGGAAAAGATGGCAAATTCAAAGGCCATGTGGTAGCTCCAGGACATGGCTGGGGAAAAGCAAGAATGCCAGTGTGGCCATAGCAGTGGGAGTGACAGTGAGAGCAGCAGGAAACAAGGTTGGAGAGATAACAAAGCTAGGGTAAAGGATACCACTGAGACCTTCCAGGTGACTACAAAGATTTTTCCATTTTACTCTGAGTGAAATGGAAAGCTATTAGAGGGTTTTGATCAGAGCCATCTCGTGATCTGTTTTACATTTGTAAAGAATGACTTGAATGAGATTATAAGATGGAAAGAGAAGCAAGGAAACCAGCTGGGAAACTATTGCAATAATCTAGATTATGGTAAACATGGTGCCATGTACAAGGGTGGTAGTGTGCTTTAAGGAAAACTCTTTCAAGAATGAGGGCAAGAAAAAAACATTTTCACATAAGTGATAACTCAATTTACCAGCAATAGTACTTCACTGAAGGAATTTCAGAAAGCAAAGAAATCATCTCTGAAGAAAACTCGAAATTTAAGAAAGTATGGCAGGCAATGATATTGGGAGGTTATAATACAAATATTAATATTAAATAATATTATATAATATTACTAATATAATAAATTAAATAATGATAATGACAATAATGCATAATTTCTCGGGTTCCAAATAAAAAATGGTAGAACTAAAATTCTGCAAAATAGCATACATAACACAAGAAGGCTAATGACAGCACAAATGTTCTGGAATCCTTGAATTGTTAAAGAGGAGGATTAAGATTTTAAATTATTTTAAATTAAGCATCTGTGGTAAGCTTACAAGGATAACTGGAACAATAGAAATAGTGCATGACTTTCAAACCAGTAGAGCAATGTTTCTCAAGGGGAGTGTAAATGACAATTTGTGCAGGACATTTATTCATTAGACAAAACTATTCTGCCATTTATGCAACATATTCAGCATTCCTGAACTCTGCTCTCCAAATGCAAGTAGCACCCACTTCAGTCATTGTGATAATCTAAAAACACCACAGATTTCCAAATGTTTTCAGGGAGAGTACTGTATCACCTTTACATGAGAACCACTGAAGTTCATGGAGAAAACAAATTAATATAAAAGTTTAGCCACACTCAAAATGAAAAGCAAGATTTAAAAAATGTCAAGGAAAAAAAAAACAAAGAGAGAGGCCAAAGGTGAAAAAACAGTATATAACTAATTATAATAATAAACATAATTGAATTAAATTTGCTGGAGTATTGGTTGAATTAAAAAAATATATTACCCAATTACATAATTACATTGTGTACAAGTAACACTTCTAAAACTTAAGAACACAGAAAGATTTTTTTAAGCATTAGAATACAGCATGGTCTTCTCTGCTGCTGAATTTTAACATTTTTTAAATGTTAAAAAATTTAAGTGTTTTTAAATATTAGCCAGAAGAAAGTTAGATTATATTATTAGATATATTACAAGATGTATATACTATTAGATAGTATATATTAGGAGATTTTGACATGCTTTAATTATTGCCAGGTCAAGGACACAAAACCACAAGTAAGGTATAAGTGATTTGAACAACTCAATTAGCAAGTTTGAAGATATGTGTGTCCATATATTCCTACATATATTTCTATACCTAAAATGGGTGAACACATATTCTTCTTTTATAAGAATGACCATTTAACTAATTTCTTGATTGAGTGATAATGTGCCAAAGAATATTACAGACACTTGACAGGCATTAACTAATTCAGTTAATTCTCGTAAAACTGCCAAGAGATAGCTTTGTAAGGACAGAGTTTAAATCTGACCCTTTGTAATTTGGCTCTAGTGTCCATGTGTTTAACCTATATGAAACATTTTCTGAAGGAATATTTTCACAACATAATACTTAGAAATTTTCACAAATTTAACAAATTTATAGCTGCTAAAGGAAAAAAAATAATGAACCTTGTTAAAGATGGTAAAGGAAGACTATTCAGGAGACTACTGCAATTGGGCTTTGCGGTAGGGAAAAGAGATTGAACTCAACTCCCTGACAAAAAGTGTCTTCTTAACCTTGAGTCAGGTTCCTCTGAGACCTCTTCTTGACTAGGCCCTGATCTTAGGTTCTGCCCTTTGTCTGCTTATTCCAATTTTAGCAACCATCCTGTTGTGTTACTTTAGTAAGAATTCCCCTCCCTCAATATCTAATCAGATGCCTCATTCTCCACCCTTGATATCTTCTTCAGGAAGAATACTTTCAAGTCAGCCATTACAAAATCTCCCTTGCCCTGATGTTTTCCTCTTAGTAATTTTCTTTCCACTGACTCCCACCATGATCCTTGGCTATCAAATCCCATTTGTCCTTCTTGTATTCAGAGTTCAGCGAAGACTCTTTCACTCACTGCAAGACCCCTCTGCAGCCATCGCTTCCCCCTACTGAAAAACCCTATTGCAATAATCCCCTTCTTGAATAAAGTCTTCTTGACCATCTTTAACAAGTGCCTAAATAATTTTCAACACAGTCCACATGCTCTTGATCCAATACTGTTCATTTAGAAGTCAATAACAAGAATAACAGAAAAGGATAATTTTAAACTCCGTAAGTTGGATATTTAAAGCAAACATGCATACTTCCACATACTTCTAAATAACTCATGGGCCAAAGAAGAAATCATAACAAAACCTTTTCAAAAATCTTGGAATTGATTAATAAACTATTGCATACTGAAACTTGTGGGAAGCTGTGAAAGCAATACTTTGAGGGAAACATTAAATTAATCATAAAAAGTTACCATTTTTGGTAATTCAATAGCAGCCAAATATCAGCAATTTCCTATGGTTTAAGCTAAACCTGTAGCCTTACATGCTTATATTAGAAAATAAGAAATGCTGAAAATTAATGAGTATAGCTTTGAACTTAAGAAGTCAGAAAACAATAGAATAAACTCAAAGAAAATAGAAAAAAGTAAATAAATTTAAAATTAAAAATAAGCAAAGCAGAAAAAATCCTACCTCAGAAAGACTAAAAGCTTTGAGAAAACTCATTGATTGATACATAAAAAAAGAAAACACAAATAAATGGATATTGAATATGAAAGGGGTGTATAACTAGCAACATAGGAATGTTTAAAGATAAAAACATGAACAACTTTATGCCAATATTTATAAACTTATAAAAATGTATAAATTCATAGAAAAATATAACTGACCAAAACTTACTCAATAGGAAGCCTGAATTATAACTATTATAACTATTGAAGCATTTAAATGACAATGCAAAATCCATATTTTTTTTAAAGACCTATATTATTTTATAGGCAAGGTCTACCAAAGTTGTGAGGAACAGATCTCAATATTCAAAATGTTCCAAAGAACAAAATACAAGAAAATATTCCCAAACTCCCATTTTATTATCTAGTATAATCTTAATCCCAAAAGCAAACAAAATTACTGTTTATTAAAGGAAAACTTCAGCCTTTCCCAATCATAAACATAGATACAAAAATTCCAAATTAATTTTTTAAGAAAATCTAACAATACAAGAAAAATGTGGTAAGAAATGGAAAGACCATTTAAAAATAGAAAAATTTATAAATGTTATTTTCACAGTAAATGATTTTTAAAAACCATATGATCATCTGAATGGATATTGTCAAAGAACAATTATACATATGGCATCATTTTACCCAGAGTTTTACTGTAAAGAAAAGAAAATAAATAGTGCTGATGGCCAGGCATGGTGGCTCATGCCTGTAATCCCAGCTCTTTGGGAGGCTGAGGCAGGCAGATCACCTGAGTTCAGGAGTTTGAGACCAGCCTGGCCAACATGGTGAAACCCTACCTCTACTAAAAATACAAAAATTAGCTGGGCATGGTGACGCATAGCTGTAATCCCAGGTGCTTGGGAGGCTGAGGCAGGAGAATCACTTGAACCTGGAAGGTGGAGGTTGCAGTGAGCTGAGATCGCTCCACTGCACTCTAGCATGAGTGACAAAACAAAACTGTCAAAAAAAAAAAAAGAAAGAAAGAAAGAAGGAGGGAAGGAAGGAAGGGAGGGAGGGAGGGAGGAAAGAAGGAAGGAAAGAAGGAAGGAAGGAGAGAAAGAGAAAGAGAGAGAAAGAGAAAGAAAGACAGAAAGAAAGAAAGAAAGAAAGAAAAGAAAGAAAGAAAAGAAAGACAGAGAAAGAAAGAAAGAAGAAAGAAAGAAAGAAAAAGAAAAGAAAGAAAAGAAAGTGCTGAAGATCGAAGGAGACATAGGAATAAGGAAAAATTTTATTGTTATTTGTGCTTTGTTTTTTTTTAGGATGGGAGATAATACCGCATATTTGTATGCTAATAGAGATGATACAAGCAACATGGGAGTGATAGATGCAGCAAGAGATAGCAGGATGATTATAAGAACATAGTCCTTGTACCAGAAAGAGGAAATCAGATCCCGTGCATAAGGGGAGGGTTCCATCCTACAGTGGAGCAGAGGCAGTCCACTTGTTTTAGCAGATGGGAAGGCAGATTAGACACAGATGATATACTTGTGATGGGAAGATCATGAAGTACTCTTCTGAGCCACTCTGTTTTCTCTGTGAAGTACAAAGCAGGGTCAAAAGCTAATGGTGAGATTGGGTTAGGTAGAGGAGAGAATGATGGAGATTGAGGAGAAAGAAGAAGGTGGGAAATAATTAACCGTGAGAGTAGGAGAGTATATTGAACAAGAAAATGTAATGAGACATCCTCTCTCTTGATGTAAATTCTCTTGGTATTTCCTCACCTCACTGATATGGTTTGGATATTTGTCCACTCCAAATCTCATGCTGAAATGTGATCCTCAACATTGGAGGTGGGCCTAGTGGGTGATGTATGGGTCATGGGAGTGGATCCCTCATGAATGGGTTGCTGCCCTCTCCATGGTAATGAGTGAATTCTCACTCTATTAGTTCATGTGAGAGCAGGTTGTTTAACATGCCTGGTATCTCTCTTGCTCCTTCTCTTGCCATGTGACACGCCTGCTCCCCCTGTGTCTTCTGCCATGAGTAAAGGCATCCTTAGGCCTCACCAGAAGCCAAGCAGATGCTGGTGCCATCTTTGTACAGCCTGTAGAACCATGAGCTAAATAAATCTCCTTTTGAATTACTCAGCCTCAGGTATTTTTTGTGGTAACACAAATGGACTAATATGCTCACTGTCCAATCCTTACTATATAAAATATATTATATATAATATTATACATACAATATAATATATGTATATATTATGTAATATATACATATATATGTATAAATTATATATATAATCCTTTCCTGGATTTTTCTCCTCTTCCTGACCTCTAAATATTAGAGTGCCTGAACTCAGTCCTCAGATATCTTCTTTTCATTATGTTTCTGTGTGAGCTCACCTACTCCCAGGGCTTTAAATACCATCACCATGGTAAGGACTCATAAATTGGTATTTACATCTTCTTCCTCTGCCAGGAGCTCCAGACGTTTCTATCCAACTGCCCATGTGGCATCTATGCTTGGATAGCTAAAAAGCACCTCAAGTTCAACATGTCCAAAACAAACTTTTTATTTTTCTCTCCAACCTGTTTCCATTCAGTCTTCGACAGTTCAGTAAATGACACCACCATTCATCAAGTTGCTTGGGGAAGAAACTTAGCTTTCCCCTTGATTTCTGTTTCTCTTGTACCTCACATCCAATCCATCGGCAACTCATATGAGCTCTACCTCCAAAACAAACCCCAAATTGAATTCCTCTCACCACCTCCACCACTACTACTCTAAGCTACCAGCATCTCTTCTCAACATCATTGCAGTAGTTTATCTGACCCCCCATTAGTTCTACTCCCAGTCCTGGTTCATTCTCTACATGCAGTGGAGTGATCTTTTAAAAACGGATCAAGTCACATAGTCTCTTGTTCAAAACTTTCCATTTTTTTATAGCATTTTGTACAAAGTCCAGTCTTCACTGTGATCTACCTGGCCCTACATGATCTGGCCTTGGCTGCCTCTTTAATCATATCTCCCCCTCACTCAATCTGCTTCAGCCATACCAGTAGTTTTACTGTTTCTAGCAGATGTCAAGCTCATCCTACTTCAGGGTCTTTGTATCTGTTTTGAATGGTACCCCAGAAATGTTGAGATTACTCACTCTTTTGAGTCTCTGCCTAAATATCACCTCTTCAAGCTTACATTTTTATCCAAAAAAAAAAACCCTGTCTTCTTTATCTCTCCCTCTTTATTATGCTTTATTTTTCTTGATTGCATGGATGTTATTTTGTTTTAGATATTTTGTAAATCTCCTCCATTAGAAAGAAGGTCCTATAAAGGCAGAGATTGCCTTGTCACCACTGTGAACTGTGAATAGTGCCTGGCTATACACACACACACACACACACACACACACACACACACACACACACAATGGTTGAATGTATTCAAGCCCATTTCAAATGGCTTTGGAAACCATGACTAAATTCTCTCTTTCTATTTGGTAAATCTGTCTTTTAACTAATTTTGTTTGCATTATGTTTATTAATGTATGGATCCTGTACCCTCTAAAATCTGCTTGCTTCCTAGTAGAAGAATAGTTATTTCTTAAACTGACTTTCCCATCTTTAAAATAACACTGAAAATTTTGGGAATTAAGTACCGACAGAGATCACTATTTAGATGCGATTATTCATTCATCAGCATCATTTCAAATACATTGTATTATTCTTTAATTTGATCATGAACTTCCATTTGCCATAAGAAAGCATAGGCCTGTGGAAGGTACCCGGGGCTGATGTCAGAACACTCGGAGTGGATGCCTTACTTAGTCTCTGATTAGTATAGAAACCTACGAAAGCTTCTGTTAATCAATGATTCCACCACTTCATGTGTTAAACAGGAACAGCTGCCCTAATATGCTTTCAAAGAATTATCTATGACTAAGTATAAAGGAGTTGAAGTGTTGGGAGAGAAGGTATAAAATATTTTCTATTAAGATCATTGCAGGAATTATTGAGGTCTTTCACTGATTTCTATCTCTTTAAACTTACAGGAAAAGCTCATAAAATTTCAAGTGAGGTTAATATGGATTTTGTAAAGTAAGGATAATTTTTATTAAAATAATCACTTATTTTACCTACTTCTAGCTTCTAATACTTTGGTAATAATTAAGTCTCTGGATAAATAATATAGAAAGTGTTTTGATAGAAATATTTTAAAATAATCTTTGAGATACCATGGAAAACAAGAGATGCTAAAAATCTGCATTTGATGGCTGTTTTGATTTTTGAAAGGAAAGAGGGTTTATTCTGAATACTGAGTCTGGATTCTATTTCAAATAAAATCAACTGTATTAAGTGTAGAGCATGTAAACCCTTCTTAAAATTGAAAGTGATGATTTCTAGAGACTCTCATAGGTGAACTAAAAACTAAACTCAAACAAAAATACCCTAATTTTTTCTTTTCTTTTTTCTCTCCTCCTCTTTATTAATTTTTTTGCCTTATTTGCACCTTGTTTGTTGAATTAGATTGATAGGCTAGTTCATAGTTATAGAAACAAATATATCTAGGTTTCAGTAAGTCAGTTTTGTTTTTCATTATACCTTAATGGTTTAGTAAATATAAGCAAATGATAGCACAGTTAGATAAAATTATAATTCCCAAAGCTTAATTTTGTAAAAAAGAATGAGTCTGTGACAACCCAAGGAATGAAAAAGTTTTAAAACATTTTTATTAACTACTCAAATTAAACATAAAATAATATTCAATTAAATATATAAAAGACCAAAAGCTGAAAAAGATTATGAATGTTTTCCATCTCAGTGAATGGCATCACCATTTATCCAGTTCAGTCCTCTCCACCATCTGAAACAATTTGGCTAAGTTGCTGTAACAAAGGAATCCAAAAAATGCTCTATCACAAATAAAAAATGCAAAATGAGTAGAACAAAGGCAGTGGGGAGGCTCTGCTCCACAAGACTATTCAAGAATCTGGGCTTTGTCTATCTTGCCCTAATGTTCAAGTCTGCATAGATGGAAACATGATCATCAGCAAGGTGTCCATGTCCCAGCCCATGGGAAGGCACTTAGAGTCCAGGGCAAGCAACTTTGTATTTTAGGAGGGGGCCCGAATGTTGGCCCAAATTTAGTCCACGATCATATGTAACTGAAAGACAGCTTGACAAAAGAAGACGTTAGCTAGGTGGTCACCTGTGCAGCTCAAACTCAGAGTGACGTAGGTGGCACTATCTCTAAATGGAAGAAAGGAATAATAGATAATGGGGTATTTAATGGTTTCTGCTACACACATCCCAAATCTAATCCATCACTGAGGTAAATCTATTTGCCTCCTAGACATTTCACAAAAGCACACATTTCCCTCCATTTCCACTGCCACAGACCTTGTCTGAGATATGATCACCTCTCACCTGTTTTGCTACAATAACCTCCTGACTAGTCTCCCTACCTTTACATTAGCCTTTGCTCCCAAAACAATTGTCTTCATTACAGCCAAAAGGCTCATTTTGAAATGTAAATCTAACCATGTCATAACTCTGAATAAAAATTTTCAATTGCTTATCATTATTCTTAGGAATCCTTGACAAGAACTCTAAAGTCCTAAAGATTTGACTCTCCTTTCCTCTAGTCTCACCTCTCACTATTCTCCTCTCTCCACTCCACTCCTACTCAGTACTGCAATCACATTTGCCTTCTGTTTCTCAACCACAGCATGCTCTCTCCCACCACTAAGATTCTGAACGTGTTCATCCCTCTGACAAGAATATTCTCTTCCATTTGCCTCACTGACTTATACATCAGTTCTCCACTCCAACTGCTTTCTCAGAGAAAGCATCCCTGAGCCAGACATTGTCAAATCCCCTGTAATACATTGTCATAGCTCCCTGCAATTTTGTCACTGTTGGTAATGATACATTTATTTTTGTGATTATTTGAGCTGGGGAAGTCTGCAGCTTTAATTTTGGCTTGTTGCTTTCAATTATGTCTTGCCACATCGGTTGTGTTCTCTTCTCTGGGTGCTTGTCTCCTTCCAGCTTTAGACATTCATGAGACTGGTCTGGCTTACAGTGAAGAACCTCAAATTACAAATCCTGATAATATTAGCTTCCCTTTTTGTTCCTTTACCCATTCTCACCTCTAGCAATCTCCCTCAGGTAAGAATCTAGGTTACAGTTACCAAGATAGTTAGCCTATGTGGCTCCCCTTTTTGCCCCACTCTCTTGGGGTTTTAAGAGTGGAACTTGGACTTTGCGGGAATCTTCCTCACTTCTCCTACAGCTCTCCCATGCCCCTATAACTATTTTCTTCAATTGAAAGTTCATTAAATGGGCCTTTCAGAACTGTGACATATATGTTTATAGAAATCTATTTAACCCAAGATCTAAGAAGAGTGGTTTTTTCCCCAAGATAGAGGATTAGAAGCTTTTAGTGTGCCTCAGCCACTTGAAAATATCATGGTGGCTCACGCCTGTAATCCTAGCACTTTGGGAGGCCGAGGAGGGCGGATCACAAGGTCAAGAGACCAAGACCATCCTGGCCAACATGGTGAAACTTCGTCTCTACTAAAAATACAAAAATTAGCTGGGCATGGTGGCGCATGCCTGTAGTACCAGCTACTCAGGAGGCTGAGGCAGGAGAATCTCTTGAATCAGGGAGGCAGAGGTTGCAGTAAGCCAAGATCATGCCACTGCACTCCAGCCTGGTGACAGAGCAAGATTCTATCTCAAAAAAAAAAAAATTAATTGCAGGATAATGCATAATGATCAACTTTGTGAGCTTTATTTAATTCAAGAAGAAAAATGAAAATCCACTTGAATCATGTAGGACACCCCAGATCCCAGGGAAGTGAACACGAGCAAACTTCCCCCATGACACCAATTTGCTGATAAAAGCGAGTGAAGCTCCAGTACTTGAGAGAGGCAGAGAGCCTCCCTCTGTGACTCATCTTTCCACTGAGGATCTGATCAATCAAGGTCAAGGGGGAGCACTGTGTTTCTCCCAAGCCCTGGAGCTAAGTTGGGGAGAGGCTTCCTGATACTGTGAGGGAAAGGCGCCAGGAAAAGCTGTAGACATTTTCCCAGACCCAGGGTTGAGAGCTAGATGTCATTTTTAATCTGGTCACATACAAAATCAGCCATTCTTTGGCAACCTGGCAGCATTGCCATGTAGGCACTTTAGTCTCAGGCCAGAGATTGGAGAACCTGCTCTGGATCAGGGTAAGGGCTTACATAGCAAGAACTGTGGAACACACCTCAGTAGTAGGTGCTGGAATTTTGCTCCCTACCCCCCAACTGCAATCCTGGGGCAGAAGAAAAACTGCTATTGCTGCAGTTTCCTCTGGCTGGCAAGACTTGTAGCCACAGCCAGCTTGAAGACATGAAACGGGTCTATGTGCACTATTGCTGGGTACCCCAGTCTGCTACCCTGAGGTTGTGATGAAGTGGGGCCCTCTCCACCCCATGCCCAGGCAGATTTCCAGGGACTTGGAGCACCTGCTCACCTGGATCAGCAGCCTGAGCTACACCACCCCTCCTGTGCAAAGATCCTAGTACAGGAAGGCCCTCCCTCCTTCATGCACAGGCAGAACTCCAGGTATTTGGGGCACCCACTCATCTGGTCCAGCCTCCTGAGCCACCCCACCTTTCCTGACTTAGAGTGTGTTACAGCAAGGCCTTCTCTGTTCCACATCCAAGCAGATCTTTAGGCATCTGGAGCATCCACTGTCTTGGATTAGGAGTTCAGCTCACCCCACAACCCCAGGCAAGGAAGTTGGAGCCAAGGAGGTTTCCCAGCTGCATGCTTAGGCACACCTCTAAGCACTTGGTAGCTACCCACTGGATTCTCCCTTGGGACTGGTGCTTGTGCCTGCCAGCAGGCGACTTCTAGGTGGGCCATCTTTGTCTTGCCCATCATGGCCTCCACTGCCCACCAGAGCTGAGCAGGGAGCTCAGACCACTATGCATTCCATGAATTGGCCCATTATCTGAGGCAACAAAGAGCTTTTGCTAGTAAATAAGGATCAAGTAAGTACCCAGACGTGTTAGCCGCAGCCAATTCTTACCTATAAGCACAATCTATGGGCTTGTAGGTTGAACTGCACAGCCCAATATAATACCTGCCAAAAAAATGTGCATAAGGCTATAGAAGCAAAACCAAAGAACCCTACCCAGCATTCTCTACCATCGTACTCCCTAGGAAGGGAAGGGATAGGAAAATGAACAAAAAATAATAATATTATACAAAAAGAAAAAAATAAAAAATCCTACCAGCATGAAAACAATGACAAAAATTAAAACTAATAGCATCTCCAGATGAGAAGCAACCAGCTCAAGAATTCTGGCACCATGGAAAATCTGAAGGTAGTGTCACCATTAAAAGATTGCATTCTGTCTTCTGAAATTGAAAAACTCACTTAAGGAATTTCAAAATATAAGTGAAAACTATATTGAGAGACTAGACCAAGAAAAAGAAATAATTATTTCAGAACTTGAAGACTGATCTTTCTAACTAAATCAGTCAGACAAAATATTTTTTAAAAAAAATTTTAAAAAGTAAACAAAGTCTTCAAAAAATATGGGATTATTTAAAGCAACCAAACCTATGAATTATTGGCATTCCAGAAAGAAGGAGAAAAAGTAAACAACCTGGAAAACACTTGATCTTAGCCAAAAGGCCGAGAAGCGATACAACCTGGAAAACATATTTGAGGAAATAATTTATAAATATTTCCCTACTCTGCTAGAGAGGGAGGCATCCAGATACAAGAAATCCAGAGAACACCAGTAAGATACTATACAAAACAAACCCCACAAAGGTATATAGTCACCAGACTGTCAAAGGTCAATGCTAAAGAAAAAATCTTAAAGGCAGCTAGAGAAAAAGGTCAGATCACATACAAAGGTAACTCTGTCAGTCTAACGGTGGACTTTTCAGCAGAAACCTTACAAGCCAGGAGAGATTGAGGGCCTATTTTCAGTGTTCTTAAAGATAAGAAATTCTGACCAAGAATTTCATATCCTGCCAAACTACGCTTAATAAACAAAGGAGAAATAAAATCTTTTCCAGACAAGCAAGCACTAAGGGAATTTCTATCACTAGATCAGTCTTACAAGAGATCCTTAAGAGAGCTCTAAACATGGAAATGAAAGAATGATACTTGCTACCACAAACACACGCTTAAGTACAGAGCCCACAGACCCTGTAAAGCCCCCATACAATAGAAAGTAAAAAGCAACCAGCTAACAACTTCATAATAGGATCAAAACCTCACATATCAATATTAATCTTAAATGTAAATAGTCTAAATGCCTCAGTTAAAAGGCAAAGAGTGGCAAGTTGAATAAGTAAACCAGACACATCTGCCTATTACCTTCAAGAGACCTATCTCACTTGTAATGACACCCACAGGCTCTAAGTAAAGGGTTGGAGAAAGATTTATCATCCAAATGAAAAAAGAGCAGAGGTCACTACACTTACATCAGATAAAACAGACTTTAAACTAGCAACAAACAAGGGCAAAGTGGGGCATTACACAATTATTAGGGATTCAACTCAACAAGAAGATGTAACTATCCTAAATCTATATGCACCCAAGATTGGAGCACACAGAATCATAAAACAAGTACTTCTAGACCTATGAAAAGACTTAAACAGCCACATAATAGTGAGGGACTTCAGCTTCCCACCAAAAACACTATTCAGACCATCAAGGCAGAAAACTAACAAAGAAATTCTAGACTAAAAGTTCAACACTTCACCAATTAGACCTAATAGTCATCTACAGAATACTCCACCTATCAACCACAGAATATACATTCTTCTCATTTGCACACAGAAATTAATCCAAGACGGACCACATTCTTGATCATAAAGCAGTCTCAATAAATTTTCAAAAACTGAAATCATACTTTATCTCAGACCACAGTGGAATAAAAATATAAATCAATACCAAGAAGATCCCTCAAAACCACACAATTACATAGAAATTAAACAACTTGCTGTTCAATAACTTCTAGGTAAGCAATTAAAGTAATGGAGAAATCAATAAATTCTTTGAAATAAAATGAAAACAGAGACACAACATAACCAAATGTCTGGGATGCAACAAAAGTAGTGTTAAGAGGAAAGTTTACAGTACTAAACACCTACATCAAAAAGTTAGAAAGATCTCAAATTAATAATCTAATATCACATCTAGAGGAACTAGAAAAACAAGAACAAATTAACCCCAAACCTAACAGAAGAAAAGAAATAACCAAAATCAGAGAATAACTAATTGAAATTGAGACCGAACTGAGACCCTTTGAAATTGATACAAAGGATCAATGAAATCAAAAGTTGCTTATTTGAAAGGATACCCAAGATCAATAGACCACTAGCTAGATGAACAAGGAAAAATAGAGTGAGGATACAAATGAGCACAATCACCAGCGACAATGATGACATTACAGCCAATCCCATAGAAATACAAAAGACCTCAGAGACTATTCTGAATACCTTTATGCACAGAAACTAGAAAATCTAGAGGAAATGTATAAATGCCTTCAAACACACATTCTCCCAAGATTGAATCAGGAAAAAATTGAAACCCTGAACAGATCAATATCAAGTGCTGAAATTGAATCAGTAATGAAATAGCTACCAATGAAAAGAAGCCCTAGGCAAGATGAACTCACAGCCAAATTCTATCAGACATACAAAGAGGAGCTGCTACCAATTCTACTGAAACTATACCAGAAAATTGAGGGAGAGGGACTCTTCCCTAACTCATTCAATGAAGCCATCCTCACCCTGATCCCAATGTGTGTGAGGACACAACGAAAAAAGAAAACTATAGGTCAATATTCCTGATTAACACAGATGTAAAAATCCTCAGCAAAACACTAGCAACATGAATCCAGCATCACATTAAAAAAGGTAATTCTCCACGATCAAGTGGGCTTCATTTTTGGTATACAAGTTGGTTCAACATACACAAATCAATAAATGTGATTCATCTTATAAACAGAATTAAAAATAAAAATAACATATGGTCATCTCAATATATGCAGAAAAAGCTTTGATGAAATCCAACCTCACTTTACGATTAAAACCCTTAAGAAACAAGGCATTCAAGGAATATATCTCAAAATAATAAGAGCCATCTATGAAAACCCACAGCCAACGTCATACTGCACATGCAAAAGCTGGAAACATTCCCCTTGAGAACTGAAAGAGATAAAGATGCGCACTTTTACCACTCCTAGTCAAAATAGAACTAGAAGTGCTAGCCAGAGCAATCAGATAAGAGAAATAAATAAAAGGTATCCAAATAGGAGAAATCAAACTCTCTCCCCACAGATAATATAATTCTATATCTAGAAAACCCTAAAGAATCCCCCAAAAGGCTCCTAGACCTGATAAACAACTTCAGTAAAATGTCAGGATACAAAATAAATGTACAAAAATCAGTACCATTTCTACACACCAAAAACATTCAAGCTGAGAGCCAAATCAGGAACACAATTTCAATTACAATAATAGCACAAAAATATTTAGAAATACATCCAACAATGGTGGTTAAAGATCTCTACAAGGAGAGCTACAAAACACTGCTAAAAGAAATTATAGAGATATGATGCAAAAACATTCCATGCTCATGGATTCAAAGAATAAATATCATTAAAATGAACATACTGCCCAAAGCAATCTACAGATTCAATTCTATTCCTATCACACTACCATTTTCACAGAAATAGAAAAAAACTATTCTAAAATTCATATGGAACACAAAAAGAGCCCAAATAGCCCAGACAATTCTAAGCAAAAAGAACAAAGTCAGAAGCATCACATTACCAAACTTCAAACTATATTATAAGGTTGTAGTAACCAAAACAGCATGGTACAAAAACAGACACATGGATCAATAGAACAGAATAGAGAACTCAGAAATAAAGCCACATACCTAAAGCCATATGATCTTCAGCAAGTCAACAAAAATAAACAATGCAGAAAGGACTCTCTATTCAATATATGGTGCTGGGATAGCTGGCTAGCCATATGCAGAAGAATGAAACTGGACTCCTACATATCACCATAGACAAAATTTAACTCAAAATGGATTAAATATTTAAATATAATACCTCAAACTATAAGAATCCTAGAAGAAAATTCAGACAAAACCATTCTGGACATTGGCCTTGAGATAAAATTTATGACTAAATCCTCAATAGCAATTGCAACAAAAGCAAAAATTAACAAGTGAGAACTAATTAAACTAAAGCACTTCTTCACACCAAAAGATACTATCAACAAGGTAAACAGGACAGCCTACAGAATCAGAGAAAATATTTGCAAACTACACATCCAACAAAATTCTAATATTCAGAATCAATAACTAACTTAACAAGCAAAAAACAAATAACCCCATTGAAAAGTAGGCAAAAGACATGAACAAACACTTCTCAAAATAAGACATACAAGAGGCCAACAAATATATGAAAAGATTGTCAACATCACTAAGCATCAGAGAAATCCAAATCAAAACCGTAATGAGATACTATCTCATACCAGTCAGAATGGCTACTATTACAAAGTCAAAAAAACAGTGGATGTTGGTGAGACTACAGAGAAAGGGAATGTTTAAACACTGTTGGTAGGAATGTAAATTAGTCCAGCCACTGTGGAAAGCAGTTTGGAGATTTCTCCAATAACTTAAAACAGAACTATCCTTTGATCCAGCAATCCCATTACCTGAGTACTTATCCAAAAGAAAATAAACCATTCTACCAAAAAGACACATGTACTTGCTTGTTCACTGCAGCATATTTATAACAACAAAGACATGAAATCAACCCAGATACCCATCAACAATGGATTGGACAAGGAAAATGGGTACATATATACCGTGGAATACTACACAGTCATAAAAAGAATGAAATCATGTCCTTTGCAGCAACATGGAAGCAGCTGGAGGCCATTATCCTAAATGAATTAACACAGGAACAGAAAACCAAACACTGCATGTTCTCACAAGTGGGAGCTAAACATTAGGTACTCATGAACATAAAGACTGCAACAGTCAACATTGGGGACTACTAAAGTAGGGAGAAAAAAGGGAAGTAAGAGTTGAAAAACTGTTGGGCATTATGCTCAGTACCTGGGTGACAGGATCACATTTGTACTCCAAACCTTAACATCACACAAAATACCCAGGTAACAAGCCTGCACTTGTAGACCCTGAATCAAAAATAAAAGTTGAAAAAATAAGTTATTTTGGCTCCCAATTAGTCTTACATATTTGATCCAAATTTCACTACATTTGGCTGATAGTCTTAATAATTGTATTTCTGTTCTGTTTTCACTTGGAGTTTTCTTCCTTAGATTTTTATTCTTTTGGGATTTGTGAGAGAATGAGGGTTTTTTGTTTGTTTTATTGTTTTTAAGAATTTCTAAAAGGAAAGTAGCATTAAAATGCCTTTATTCCACCATCTTTAACTAGAACTATCTGTAGCCATGAGTAAATGTTAATATACTAGAAAGTTGTGTCTGCTTATTCTGTGGCTTCACACTCCCAAGAGAATGCTTGCCACAGTTATAAGAAGCACCTTATAGTGTATTTAAATAACATTTTCTCCAAATAAAGCAGAGAATATTACCAAAAGAAAACCATCTACAGACATCCCCAATAGGTCCACACATTTTCTGATGGGAGAAACAGCCTGTTATAGCACACAGGTGGAAAATAATATCGATTCCCCAAGCCCATGAGGAAGCACAGATCTGATTATAGAACTGCAAAGGCTTTCTGTTTGCTAAGCCTCTTGCCCGTGACTACTTTTATTCAAATACTATGTAGGTAAGCATATAGCACATAGTGATAGGAACATACAAGGTTCTCAAAATTTTAATTGTTTCTTTCGCCTGTTAATGCAGAAATAAAAATGTTTCTTTTAAAGAAAAAGAAAGCTTTATCAAGTGCCTACCGTATGCTTGGGACAGTGATAGACACCAGAAGTCCCAAGTGGAGGAGAAAGACAAGTAAACCCAAAAAGACAATTAGCATAAATAGTATTGCAATCACAGAAGATGCTTTAAAAAAACAGAAATGAACCTTCTGATCTATCCTAACATCATGGGGAAGAAAAACAGAGCCTTCCAAAAGGAAGACATGCTTAAGTCAAGCTGCAGTCTTAAAGAATAATAATAACTAACCCCACAGAGAAACAGGGGAAAAAGTATTCCAGGCTGTGGAAGAACATCATCCTATAAGCTCTCTAGAAGCTAGGTTGTGCAATATTCAAGGAATTATAAAAAGTTCACCGAGGCCAGGTGCAGTGGCTCACTCTTGTAATCTCAGCACTTTGGGAGGCCGAGGTAGGTGGATTACTTGAGATCAAGCGTTTGAGAACAGCCTGGCCAACATGATGAAACCCCATGTCTACTCAAAATACAAAAACTAGCCGGGCATGGAGGCGCATGCCTGTAATCCAGCTACTAGGGAGGCTGAGGCAGGAAAATAGCTTGAACCCGCGAGGCGGAGGTTGCAGTGAACTGAGATTGCGCCACTGCACTCCAGCCTGGGCAACAGAGTGAGACTCCATCTCAAAAAAAAAAAAAACTTCACTGGGGTGGAACAACAGAGGGAGAAACAAGTGGAAGTAAATGTGGTTGGAGAAAAATCAGGACCACATTCCTTGTAGCATGTGTCAAACACTGAGGATACAAAGACTAAGACACAGTCCTTACCCTCAATAAGTTTACAATCTTGTAAATGAGCCCAGCACATAAACAGAGAATTTCAATATTGTATGATAAGCTAAGTCATAGTGAATGACACTAACTTACCCCAGAAGTCAGGAAAGATGAATCCTAGCCAAGCCCTAAAGAATGAGAACAAGATAACCAGAGGATGGTGAAACAGAAGTTAGAAAAAGTATTTCCAGTAAATATTTTCACAAGTGCAGGCTTGGAGGTGATAAATGGCATGTTGTGTGAGATCTCACCCAAACATAAGTAGTTCAGTGTTTCTGGGGGCATAAAGCATGAAGAAATGGTTTGGTCATGAGACTAAAGTGAAAGGAATGAGCTGACTATTGAAGGGGAATTAACGTCCTGCTAAGAATCTTGAGCTGTATCCTACAGATAATATAGAATTACTGAAGAGTTTCAATTAGGGAAAAACATACAGTTTAGGCTGATCACTCATGATAGGTTTGAGGGAAACAGTCCTGGAGGATTGAAGGACAATCAGAAATGCTATTACAATAGCCCAATAAAGAGACTCTGATAATTTGATCAAAGGTTGTTACATTACAGAAGGATAGAGTGATGGAGATAAACTTGAGAAAAAAATTAGAGAGACAAAATCAGAAGAATGTATTCATTGGGAATATGTAAAAAATGAAGGGAAAAGGAATCAGGGATACTATCTACCTTTCACAAAAACTGAGGAAGGGAATATCTCTTATACTTTGCTTAATTTATAGTATATTTATTAATATTAGTCTATAATCTTAATGAAGGAAAGAACTATGTTATTTGCTTTTCCAGTGCCTAACCCAATGCCTTCACAAAGTGTGCACTTAATAAATATATGAAGAATTAATGAGAAAAAGCAAGGAACTGGTGGAAAAAATGAGTTTGTTTTTGAATATAATGAGTTTGAAGATGCCTGTGGAATTTCCATACAAAAATAATACGGATCTAGAGTTCAAGAAAGAGGTTCAAGTAAGAGACAGAGAATTGAACCCCATCAGAATAACTAAAGCCAGAAGAATGGATGAGCTCAGAGAGTGAAAAAAAGATATTGGTGAGGGATAGTGCCCTGGAGAAATCACTTTAATAAAAGTTTCATTCTCTTTGGCCCAAGGATAGAGAAAGATAATTTATCCAGATGAAGATTCAAGAGTCACAAGGACGTCTGCTCTAATCCAAGCACAAGGAAGAACCATCTCTCCTCTAATAGTCACTATAAAGCTATTGCCTGTCTTACGAAATTGACATCCCATGGAAAGAAAAAAATAATAGCCTTTATTTATTTAGTATTTAGTATTTACAAAGTTCCTTTTTAAAGTATAATTTACATACAGTAAAAATTTATCCATTTTTTGGACATTCAGTTCTGAGCCTTGACAAATGTACATAGCTATGTAGCCACCAACATCATCAACATATAAAGCATTTTCATCCTCCAAAACTTTTTATATGATCCTTTGTAGAGGATCCCCTTCTATTCCCAGCACCTGACAACCACTCGCAGATGTTTGTTCATTTGGTGAGGTGCAAGAAAGGTATGGTAATTATTATCACCCTCCCTTTCCCGAGAAGGAAATACAGTAGCTTTCAGAGTTATGTGACTTGCCCAAGTAACATAGTTAGCACCTGAGCCCTGGGGTTCTAATTCTAAATGGAATATCTTTCCTTTGAAACCCAGAATGTCATCTTATCAGCACACAATTATTAGAATTCACGGCATGTAATGCAGGCCAATAGTCATAGTCTGTAAAGCATCTAGAATCTTTCAAATGTTCAACCAATATAATGGTAATTGTAACTTAAAAACATATTACTTTTATTATCATTATTTAGATAGGGTCTCACTATGTTGCCCAGGCTGGCCTTAAACTCCTGGGCTCAAGAAATCCTCCTGCTGCAGTTGGAACTACAGGAGGCACATGAATCTTATACAAAGCAGTGCTTAAGCAATGCCCTGAAAACCAGGAAGTAGAAGAAGGAAATAATTCTTGGAGAGTTGGTTTTAAAACTGGATTGTTCAGGTAGCAGGTGTTCCTGAGAGTAAGGGCGACTATATTAAAATTAATGGCTATATACACATCGAACATAAACTATACAAATCTGCCTCACTATATATACATTCTCTGCACTGTTCTCTCCACATGAATGAGCTCTGCTGTAGGAGCTCTTGAACTCTGGAACTCTGAGGACAAATGGAGTTTATAATGTTATGATAATGAGAAGCCCTATTTTAAAAGGAATCATTATTAAAGTACTCTGCTTTAATTTGGCATTGCCTTCCTACTTCCGTCCAACTTTACTTGGAATGAATTGAAATTTCTAACCTACTACCAGTACAGAAACTATGTGATTAAGACAATAAATATTTCACAAAATGTAAACTCAACTTTTGGGACTTTAAACATCTGCTCTAAAAATAAAATGTTTACAGATGCACAGTCATGGACAAAGTGAAACCTTTCTCCCAAAAACGTTTTATGAAACTGGAAGGTATAAGCCCATTTACAAAGTTGGTGTATTGCTAAACCTACTGTGTAGATTTAAACTAATTCACATGTAATGTTGGTCATTTATATGGGTCTTTATGCAGCTGTGGGACAATCTCAGAGTCTTTTTGACTACTTTAGATAAAATTATTCAATGAGACTAAAACTCAACATTCAAGATTCCAATAAAAGGGATCTAGATATTGGAATTGAAATATCCCCCAAATCTCTACTGATATTATTGCTATTTTTATTGCCAATATTCTCAATAGGAATAATCTCATGTCAACATTTAACCAATCTTTTCTCCGTTTATCTTTTCTACCCTAGAAATGCAAGACAGGTAAGAAAATCACTTACATCCAACTACCTTCTAGTTGGATAATTGTTCACTTTTAGTCAGGGATTTGAATGGTTTTCCATTCTTACATAATTCATCTCCATTAAAATCAGTCTGACATCCTTGCAAATTTATCCACAATATGGGGAGAGTTTTACTGATGTATATCACCATAATATTAATGATAGTGAAAAAAAAAGGGAAGCAACCCAATGTCCGAGAAAAAGAAAATGGTTAAATAAAGGCTGGTATATTGATTAAACAAAATGTCATGCACCATTTACAAGAATGTTTACAAAGATTATATAGCGACACAAAAAATGCTTTTGGCATACAAAGTCTTCACATAAACCAAAAGAGATCTCTTCTCTGATGATCGAATTAATTCCACAGATAATCGAGCACATTACTACTATACATCAGGTATGAAAGTAGTTTTTAAATTGTTCCCTAACCATTTTCATCTCTGACAATTTTCACATGCACCTTTCTCCCTGTAAGATAATATTATTTAGGTCACAACCTTCACACACGTATTATCTTAATTGAATCCTTATAAAATCCAAAGAGGTAAATAATATTATTAGTTCACTGGAGTAACTATTAATATTATTATGAGTGGTGTGTCTCAGGACATTAGATATATTTAATTGTGTTTTGAGGATCCCATTTGTCCAAGTCAACCAAGTCACCAAATTTTGCTAGCCACGGTGACTAAATAGCTCTTTCCTAGCAAAAGAAAACATAAAATTCTCATTGTTGAGTTACTGTCTAGGCCAGCACTGTCCAATAAAAATACAAAGCAAACCCTTGGATAGCATTTCTGAAATTGCTCTCGGCCAGAGGAGTGCCTACTACCCTAAAGAGTGAGTCCACCAAGGCCAGGCAGCATTCACAATAAGCTGACTAAAAAGCCCTTGGGCCTTAGGGGGAACATTGGTAGTAATCTGCCAGTACTCCTCATGGCCTGGAGTGGTGGTGGGTACGGGATAAGACTCCTCTGCCTTTGGAAAGGGGAGGGAAAAATGGAAAGTACAATAGAACATCAGATGGCCTTTTAAGGTTTTTGACCTTAGTCCCTGGCTCCCAAACAACACCTATGGACCCTCCTGGGTCCTGGGGAAAATCACAATCCTGCAGGGAAGGACGCGGGCCTGGCTGACTTTGCCACCTGCTGACTGTAGAGCCCTATGGCACTGAGCAAACATAGGCCATAGCCAGGGAGTAGTTAAGCAGGCCTTGGGCAAGACCCAGTGCTGTGCTGGCTTCAGGTCTGACCCAGGACATTCCTAGTGGTAGTAGCCAAAGGGTGCTTATGTCACTCCACCCCCATCTCCAGTTGACTCAGAACAAAGATATAAACTCTGTTTGTTTGGGAGAAAGTAAGGGAAGAGAACAAGAGTCTCTGCCTGGTAATCCAAAGAATTCTCCCAGTGCTTGTCCAAGACCATCAAGGTGGCACCTCTACGAGTCTGCAAGAACCACAGTGTTACTGGACTTTGGGTGCCCCCTAAAACAAATACAGCTTAGATCACAACACTTACATCTTTTAGAATATCTGGAAAGCCCTCCCAAGAAAGACTGGTACAAGAAAGCCCACACTGAGAAGACTAGAATAAATACTTAACTCTTCAATGCCCAGACACAGATGAACATCTGCAAGAATGAAGACAATCCATGAAAACACAACATCACCAAATGAACTAAATAAGGCATCAGGGACCAGTCCTGGAGAAACAGATATGCGACCTTTCAGACAAAGAATTCAAAAGCTGTTTTGAGGAAATGCAATGAAATTCAAGATAACACAGAGAAGGAATTCAAAATGCTATCAGAAAAAATTTAACAAAGAGATTGAAATAATTAAAAAGAATCAAGCAGAAATTCTGGAGCTGAAAAGTGCAATTGACATACTGAAGGATGCATCACAGTCTTTTAATAACAGAAATGATCAAGCAGAAGAATGAATTAGTGAGCTTGAAGACAGGCTATTTGAAAATACATAGAAGAGACAAAAGAAAACAGAATTTTTTTTAAAAAATGAAGCACACCTACGATATCTAGAAAATAGCTTCAAGAGGGCAAATCTAATAGTTATTGGCTTTAAAGAGAAGGTAGAGAAAGGAATAGGAGTAGAAAGTTTATTCAAAGGGAAAATGACAGAGAACTTCCCAAACCTGGAGAAAGATATCAATATTCAAGGACAAGAAGGTTATAGAACATCAAGCAGATTTAACCCAAGGAAGTCTGTCTCAAGGCATTTAACAATCAAATTCCCAAAGATCAAGGATTAATAAAAAAAGATCCTGGCTGGGCGTGGTGGCTCACGCCTGTAATCCCAGCACTTTGGAAGGCTGAGGCAGGCAGATCACAAGGTCAGGAGATCGAGACCATCTTGGCTAACACGGTGAAACCCCGTCTCTACTAAAAATACAAAAAATTAGCAGGGCGCGGTGGCGGGCGCCTGTAGTCCCAGCTACTCGGGAGGCTGAGGCAGGAGAATGGCGTGAACCTGGGAGGCGGAGCTTGCAGTGAGCGGAGATTGTGCCACTGCAATCTGGCCTGGGCTAAAGAGCGGGACTCCATCTCAAAAAAAAAAAAAAAAAATGATCCTAAAAGCAACAACGGAAAAGAAACAAATAACATACAATGGAGCTCCAATATGTCGTGCAGCAGATTTTTCAGTGGAAATCTTACAGGCCAGGAAAGAGTGGCATGATATATTTAAAGCAATAAAGGAAAAAATTTTTACCCTAAAATAGTATATATCTGGTGAAAATATCCTTCAAACATAAAGGAGAAATAAAGACTTCCCCAGACAAACAAAAGCTGAGGGATTTCATCAATACTAGACTCATCCTGCAAGAAATGTTAAAGGGAGTACTTCACTTAGAAACAAAGGAATGTTAATTAGTAATAAGAAATCATCTGAAGTTACAAAACTCACTGGTAATAGTAAGTACACAGAAAAACACAGAATATTATAACACTGTAACTGTGGTGTGTAAACTACTGTTATCCTAAGTAGAAAGCCTAAACAATGAACCAAACAAAAACAATAACAACTTTTTGAGACATAGCACAATAAGATATAAATAGAAACAAGAGGCCAGGCGCAGTGGCTCATGCCTGTAATCCCAGCACTTTGGGAGGCCAAGGCAGGAGGTCACTGCCTTGAGGTCAGGAAATCAAGATCATCCTGGCTAACATGGTGAAATCCCATCTCTACTAAAAACACAAAAAATTAGCCGGGCACGGTGGTATGCACCTGTAGTCCTAGCTACTCGGGAGGCTGAGGCAGGAGAATCACTTGAACCTGGAAGGTGGAGGTTGCAGTGAACCGAGATTGCACCACTGCACTCCAGCCTGGGTGACAGAGTGAGACTCTGTCTCAAAAAAAAAAAAAAAAAGCAAGAAAGAAGAAAAAGGTAAAAAGCAGGGGGACAAAGCTAAGGCATAGAGTCTTTATTTGTTTTCTTTTTGCTTGTTTGTTTATGAAACAGTGTTGGTATCAGCTTAAAATAATGAGTTATAAGATAGTATTTGCAAGCCTCATGGTAACCTCAAACCAGAAAACATACAATGGATACACAAAAAATAAGCAAGAAATTAAATCACATCATCAGAGAAAATCGCCTTCATTAAAAGGAAGGAAAGGGAAGAAAAGACCACAAAACAAGCAGAAAACATATAACAAAATGACAGAAGTCCTTATTTATTAATAATAACGTTGAATGTAAATGGACTAAACTCTTCAGTCAAAATATACTGACTGAATGGATGGGAAAAAAAAGAAGAAATAACCTGTTGCCTACAAAAAATACACACATAAACTGAAAATAAAGGGATGGGAAAAGATATCCCATGCTATTGGAAACCAAAAGACAGCAGGAGTCACTATGCTTGTATCAGACAAAATAGATTTCAAGACAAAAACTATAAGAAGAGACAAAGGTCTCTGTATAATGATAAAGGAGTCAATTCAGCTAGAGAATATAACAATTTTAAATATATATGCACCCAACACTGGAGCACCCAGATACATAAAGCAAATATTATTACAGCTAAAGAAAGAGAGAGGCCCCAGTACAATATACAATAATAGCTGGAGACTTTAACACCTCACTTTCAGCCTTGGACAGATATTCTAGACAGAAAATCAACAAAGAAACATCATACTTAATCTGCACTATAGACCAAATGGATCTAATAGATATTTACAGAACATTTTATCCAAGAGCTACAGAATACACATTTTTTGTTCATGAGCACATGGATCATTCTCAATGACAGACCTTATGTTAGGTCACAAAACTAGTCTTAAAATATTTTTAAATGAAATAGTATCAGTCATCTTTTCTATACACAATGGAATAAAACTAGAAATCAACAAGAAGAATCTTGGAAACTATACAAATGCATGGAAATTAAATAATATGCTCCTGGATATGGGTCAATGAAGACATTAAGAAGGAAATTGGGCCAATGAAGAAATTAAGAACACTGAAAATTTCTTGAAACGAATGATAATGGAAACAACATGCCAAAACCTATGGGATATAGCAAAAGCAGTACTCATATATACCTACCCAAAAAAAGAAGAAAAACTTCAAACAACCTAACAATGCATCTTAAAGAACCAGAAAGGCAAGAGCAAACCAAAACCAAAATTAGTAGACGAAAAGAAATAATAAAAATCAGAGCAGAAATAAAGGAAATTGAAATGAAGAAAACAATACAAAAGATCAATAAAACAAAAAGTTGGTTTTAAAAAACATAAACAAAATAGACAAACCTTTATCCAGACTAAGAAAAAAAGAGAGAGGACCCAAATAAATAAAATCAGAAATGAAAAAGGAGATATTACAACTGATACAGAAGAAATTCTAAAGATCCTTAGTGGCTACTATGAGCAACTATATGCCAATAAATTAAAAAATCTAGAAGAAATGGACAAACTCCTAGACACATGCAAACTACCAAGATTGAACCAGGAAAAAATCCAAAACCTGAATAGACCAATAACAAGTAACAAGATTGAAGCTGTTATAAAGTCTTCCAGTAAAGAAAAGACCAGCACCCATTGGCTTCACTGCTGAATTCTACAAACATTCAAAGAAAAGCTAATATTGATTTTCCTCAAACTATTCCAAAATTAGAGGATGAGAGCATACTTCCAAACTCATTCTACGAGGCCAGTATTACTCTTATACCCAAATCAGAAAAAGACACATCAAAAAAAGGAAACTACATGCCAATATCTCTGATGAATATTGACACAAATATCTTCAACAAAATACTAGCAAACCAAATTCAACAATATGTTTAAAAGGCCATTTATCATGACCAAATGGGATTTATCCCTGAGATGCAAGGATGGTTCAACATACGTAAGCCAATCCATGTGATATATCATATTAACAGAATGAAGGACAAAACCCATATGATCATTTCAATTGATGCTGAAAAAGCATTTGATAAATTTCAACATCCTTCATGATAAAAATCCTCAAACAACTAGAAATAGAAAGAACACACTGGCCAGGTGTGGTGGCTCATGCCTGTAATCCCAGCACTTTGGCAGGCCGAGGTGGGCAGATCACGAGGTCAGGAGTTCAAGACCAGCCTGGCCAACATAGTGAAACCCTGTCTCTACTAAAAATACAAAAAGTTAGCTGGGCGTGGTGGCAGGTGCCTGTAATCCCAGCTACTTGCGGGGCCAAAGCAGGAGAATTGCTTGAACCTGGAAGGTGGAGGTTGCAGTGAGCCGAGATTGTGCCACTGCACTCCAGCCTGGGTGACAGTTCAAGATGCCATCTTAAAAAAAAAAAAAAGAAAAAAGAAGGAACATACCTCAATAGAATAAAAGCCATATATAACAGATTCATAGCTATTATCATACTGAATGGGGAAAAACTGAAAGCCTTTCCTCTAAGATCTGGAACATGCCAAGGATACCCACTTTCACCACTGTTATTCAACATAGTACTGAAATTCCTAGTTAGAGGAATGAGACAAAGAAATAAAGAGCATCCTAATTGGAAAGGAAGAAGTCAAATTGTCCTATTTGCAGATGATATGATTTTGTATTTGGAAAAACCTACACTGCACAAAAAACTATTAGAATTGATCAACAAATTCAGTAAAGTTGCAAGATACAAAATCAACATACGAAAATCGGTAACATTTCTATATGCCAATAATAAACAATCTGAAAAAAGAAATTTAAAAAGTAATCCCATGTACAATAGCCACAAATTAAACTAAATACCTAGGAGCGAACTAAAGAACTGAAAGACCTCTATAATGAAAACTATGAAACACTGATGAAAGAAATTTAAGAGGACACCAAGAAATAGATAAATATTCCAGGTCCATATACTGAAAGAATCAATGTTGTTAAAATGTCCATACTACCCAAAGCAATCTACAGATTCAATTCAATCACTATCAAAATACCAATGATGTTCTCCACAGAAATAGAAAAAAACAATCCTAAAATTTATATGGAACCACAGAGGACCCGGAATAACCAAAGCTATCCCAAGCAAAAAGAACAAAATTGAAGAAATCAAATTACCTAATTGCAAATTATACTATGGAGCTATAGAAACCAAAAACAGCTTGATAGTGACATAGAAACAGACACATAGACCAATGGAACAGAATAGAGAACACAGAAATAAATCTACACACCTACAGTGAACTCATTTTCAATAAAGGTGCCAAGAACATACACTGAGGAAAAGACAGTCTCTTCGATAAATGATGCTGGGAAAACAGGTTATCTATATGCAGAAGAATGAAAGTAGATGCCTATCTCTCGCCATATACAAAAACTAAATCAAAATGGATTGAAGGTGTAAATCTAAGACTTCAATCTATGAAATTACTAAAAGAAAACTTCAGGGAAACTCTCCAGGACATTGTTCTGGGCAAGAATTTCTTGAGTAATACCCCACAAGTGCAGGCAATCAAAGCAAAAATGGACAAATGAGATAACATTAAGTTAAAAAGTTCTGCACAACAAAGAAACAATCAATAAAGTGAAGAGACAACTCACAAAATGGGAGAAAATATTTGCAAACAACCCATACGACAAGAGATTCATAACCAGAATACATAAGGAACTCAACTCTATAGGAAAAAAATCTAATAATCCAATCAAAAGATGAACAAAAGATTTGAATAGACATTTCTCAAAAAAAGGCATACAAAAGGCATATAACAAGGTTTTCAACACCATTGATTATCAGAGGAATGCAAGTCAAACTACAATAAGATATCATCTCATCCCGGTTAAAATGGCTTATGTCCAAAAGACAGGCAAAAACAAATGCTGGAAAGGAGAGGAGAAAAGGGAACTTTCATACACTGTTGGTGGGAATGTAAATCAGTGCAACTACTATGGAGAACAGTTTTGAGATTCCTCAAAAAATTAAAACTAGAGATACTATATGATCCAGGAATCCTACTGCTGGGTATACATCCAAAAGAAAAAAGATATCTGCATTCCCATGTTTGTTGTAGCACTCTTCACAATAGCCAAAATTTGGAAGCAACCTAAGTGTTCATCAACAAATGAGTAAATAAAGAAAACATCATATTATACATCATGTAGTACTATTCAGCCATAGAAAAGAACTAGAGCCTGTCATATGCAACAACATGGATGAAACTGGAGGCCATTATGCTAAGTGAAATAAGCCAGGCACAGAAAGACAAACATTCCATGTTCTCACTTATTTGTGGAAACTAAAAATCAAAATAATTGAACTCATGTATATAGAGAGGAGAAGGATGGTTACCACAGGCTGGGAAAGGCAGCAATGGGGTTTGGGGGACGTGGGGATGGTTAATGGGTACAAAAAAAAATAGAAAGAATGAATTAGACTTAGTATTTGACAGCACAACAGGGTGACTATAGTCAATGATAATTTAATTGTACATGTAAAAATAACAAGAAGAGCATAATTTGATTATTTGTGACCCAAGAGATAAATGTTTGAGGGGATGGATACACCCATTTTACATGATGTGATTATTATACATTGCATACCTGCATCAAAACATCTCATGTACCTCATAAATATATACACCTGCTATGTACCCACAAAAATTAAAATGAAAAATTAAAAGTGTATATATATTGCATGCCATGTATGCAAGTTTTAATTTTTTAGTAGCTGCATTAAAAAGGTAAAAAGAAACAGATGAAATTAATTTTAATAATGCCTTTTACTCAACCCAATATATTCAGATTATCATTTCAACATGTAATCAATATAAATTCATTTATTTGAGATAAAAATGAAATATTTTGAATCCTTTTTGTTTTAACCAAGTCTTTGAAGTCTGGTCTGTATTTTACATTTACAGCTCATCTCAATTCAGACTAGCCACATTTCAGGTGCTCAATAGCTTCATGTGAAAAGAGGCTACCATCTTGGACAGCACAGTTGAAGACTAACTGATTGATAAAAGAATGTTGAAAATACTTATGAAAGGTAAATGATGACATAATAAGCGTGAGCTGTAACACCATGTGCCACTTAAGAAGACAATAATACCATTTATATAATTTAGATGCAGATTTTACTAGCATTCCCAGAAAAAAAAAAGTGTAGTGAATTTCTTCTTCTTTCCTTTTGGCAGTATCATTCTGAAACCAGTGTGTGTAGAACTTAGGGGAAAAAATCACTAAAATGGTACAGAGTATAATGGAATAAAAATATGCCATTGGGATAAGGTGTCCTGGCTTTGAGACAAAAAGTAGAGTCAAGCTGAGCACAGTAGCTTATGCCTGTAATTCCAGCCTTCTGGGAGGTGAGGCAGAAGGATTGCTTGAGACCAACGGGAGACACAGCAAGACGCTGTCTGAACGATAAGTAAATATTATCTGGGCATGGTGGTGTATGCCGGTAGCCCTAGCTACTCAGGAAGCTGAGGTGGGAGGATCATTTAAGCCCAGGAATTCGAGGTTACAGTGAGCTATAATCACACCACTGCACTCCAGCCTGGGCAACAGAGAGAGACCTTGTGAAGAAGGAAAAAAAAAAAAAAAGTAGAGTCAATGTATCCTGACTCTCATAATAAAAAATTGCAGTTCAAAGAGAGGAGGGCTTCATGGATGACTTGCATATTTCCTAAGCTCCTAAAACATTCTTTAGAGGCAAGTATTTATCACCAACCTTTCTATTTGACAGCATATTAAAGATATTCCTACAGTTTAGGTGTTTCTGTAAGAGCAACTAAGCAATAACCCTGGAAAGATAAGAGCTTTTCATAACAACCAAGCTTTCAAACCAATCAATCCTCAAGACAATACTTTTTAAAAAATTGAATGAAGTCTACACGTGAAGCTAAAAGCTTTGGTTTTCAAGAACCCTAGGGCTATACTTTAAAACAGCAGTAAAAAACATACTCAAAGATGGAAGAGAATGAGCACTCAAGAGAAACCAAGTGAATGTATAGTTGTACCTCACCTTATAAATGTTCTCACGTACTGCCACAGCTAAAATTAGGTCCCCACGTTTGAAATAATCCTTCCACAAAAGGTAGTTTATGTTGAATGAGCTCTTCTGTAACATAACGGTAGAATTTATAGTCTAGTGAGGACTACTACAGCCAAGTAAATAGGCATCTAAATTATTATATAGTGTGAAGACTACCAAGATAGGGAAGGTATAATGGAAGCACGCAGGAGGGGCCATAACCCAGACGTGAGGGGGAGGGAATGTTACCGGCGTCAGCTTCCTGAAGAAAGTGAAGTCTAAGCTAAACCTACACCATGAGTAGGTGTTAGCCTAGTGAAAGGAATTTGAAGCAGAGGAAATGGAATGTCCAAGGCCAGAGAGAAGCGTGACCTGGCATGGCATGTCAAAAAACGGAGATAAGTATGGTAGGAGGGTTGGGTGGGGCTGTCCAGGTGGAGAGATGTGGGTAAGGAGTTAAATAAGAGTGCCATCCTGCCATCCCTTTTAAGCTACCTTAACGAGTATGGACTTAATCTCTAGAACAATGGATAGCTACCAGAGGCATCTGAGTAACTGTTTCTGCTTTGACTCCCTACCTTTGGTGGGTTTCTAACTCCTCAATTACATGAAAATTCTAAAACTAAAGCATTTTGCAAGGGTTTTGGGGGTAAATGAAAAAGCTAACAAAACACAACTATCTTCAAATATAATGCAGAGAGGGAAAAATAGAGGGCTCAGACACATTTATTCCCTGGACTTGGAAAGTTAGTATTTTCTCAGTGATTCGTTGAAGATCTATTTTTTAACCTTTTTTTTATGGCCTGGCTGTTTCTTTGGAGTTTCATAAAATTAATGGCTTGTAACATCTCATTACTGGGCAAGTCTAAGGGCACCTTTCTCATCATTGCTTGAATTTCTGCCTTGAAGGGAATCCCCAGGATGGGAATTTTCCTGTGAGATGGATTGCTGTTTCATTTGAAGCCTTCCTTTCAACAAGGAAAAATTTCAAATCCCTCTCCATCTAATACATAAGCTTGTGTGCATGAACACACACACACACACACACACACACACGCGCACACACACACACACCCATGAATTAAATCAGAACCAGGACAAAAGAAAAGGAGGGAGGAATGACATAAGCAGCTTCCAAAGCACTGCCTCTACCTGATCATAGTCTTTTATCTCAATCATGGCAGGGGGAAAGCCCATGCCCTCAATCAAGCAAAAGATCTCAAGAGAATGCGGGCAGAGCTCATGTCTCTTCTCCAAATATGATTTTTTTTCTCTTTTTCCTTTGCTAATGTGTTCAAAGTATTTCCTCTCTCTGGCATTCCACTGCCCTCTATTTCTTAATTTTCTTCTACTGACTCTAGACTGGCGGCTTTTTCTTAGCTCAGTCTCTAAACCCTTTGTGTAGTTTCTTATGGGTATTTACTCTTATTCTACCTATGCCTAGAGAAGATCAAATAAGCAAGTTGGTATTCTCTGTCCAAAACTTCTGCACATTCTTAAGGACCATGAACAAGGAACCACTAAGGCTTTTTTTCTCTGATCTATATTTATAATGCCACTTCCTGGTTATTTTTATTTTCCAGACCCATAATCTGTTTTGTGGCAAGCCCTGGAAGGAACTCTCAGGTTTTTCATGTCTCTCTAAGCAGGATTTGGCAATACTAGATACTGTATTTTAGTAGGATTTTGGCTAGTGTTCAGGACAATAGGCAGAGCATATCCCCCTGGGTTTAAAAAAAAAAAAAAAACTACTGGGGCCTGGGTGTTTATTCTTCTTCTCTCAAGCCACTGGGAATAGAGCTTTCAAACAAGACCAAAGAAAAATATGAGAATAAAAAGGCTTCATGGAAAAAAATAAGGTATCTTTAGGGTGAGTCATGCAGGGGAAAGTATGCCGAGCACCTGTCAGTAGTACCTTTCTGATTCAGTCATGAGTATCAACTTAATTCTTTCTTTTGAGAAGAAAGCCAAGGTATTTTGAAATGCAGAGCTGTTTAGATGTGGTACCCATTCTGCAAAGTTAATAACATTTTTGAGGGTTCATTAATCTCAACAAGCCTGAAAAAAAATAAATTTTCATGTTCTTGCTCTCCTACTATCATTCTTACAGTTCTTTTACATAAATAATTGGTTATGGTTCAAATTAAAATAACTTTGACAATTATTAAGCAGCTAGGAGTGTTTTGAGCTTGCGCTGTGATGTGAGATATCAGCGCCCCAGGGTGCCTCAAGACCATGTGTTATCTTATGATAACATTCAACTCACTTTTTTCTAGGCTTATAAAATACAAGTTTTTCATTTAGCAGCTGAAATGACTGTGTTCTTTTTAGATAATATTCCCTCACTGAAAGGTTAGTCTCAATAGAATTTTTATGATTAAAGCACAAATGTGGTATTTATGAGGACTAGGATTTGTGTTCCTGGCAACCCGAGTGTCCTCAAAAGCATTGCAACCCTGTCCTCATTTCACAAGTCCTATAATGTTTTGCAGACCACTGTGTCCTCTATACTTAAATCCTTCTCATAGACTAACAAGTGGCAAGCCTTCACTCTTACACATATTATAATCTTTGTGGGATGCACTAAAGACCTCTGTGTGATGAATTGTCATCTCCCTCAACCTCAAAGGTAACTGGCTATAAAATTGTTTTATGTTCCTAGTATTCCTAGTCCTCGTGTAAAAATACTAGCTGTAATTCAGTGTTGGCAATGTGGTATTATTCATAAAGCATTCAGACTGTACAGTTTTAGAATGTCATCAGAACTTCCTGATTGAATTACAATCTAGCATTCAGCTAAGTGTCCTTTTCTATGCATGAAAATTACTCACAAGCATTTCCCAACATCTCCAGGGCCTACATGGGAGTTCCAGAGGGAGCAACACTTTGCATAATCCTTCAAAAATATCTTCAGGGACATTCAAGAACCAAGAATTGGATAAAGCTTTCAAAATCAATGCTGGTTAAAAAAAAAAAACATAGCTTACAAAATGAAAATGTGTTGATGATTTTCCAAAGAGGAAGAGGAAGCCTCTGAAAATATGACTCAACTTCACTTGCTGGTTTCCAAAGCAAAATTTCTAAGTTGATGACATGGATTTAGCCCAACTGTGTCAGATAATTTTTGGTGAGGTAGGCGATGGGGTTTTGTTTGTTTCTTGCAGAATTTGGGGGTACTTGATTTGTGCTGTTCTTTGCTAAAAACACTTATCTGCCCCACTCAAAATCCATTCACACATAGATGTTTTCTTATTCACATTTCTATGTTTAATTTCAAGAGATAATACCTTTACAGATGACTTTCCCTATTGTATCAGCTTCTCTAATTCTAGCACTATAATCAGCATCTTATTTTACAAGTGCTTTTTCTTGACTCTAGCCTTATTTTTTTTATGTTCTTTCCATAATTTTATAAATTCCCTTTCTTTATAAATAAGAAAATAATTTTTTCCTCTGTTGTGGCCTTTTCCAACTTTGTCCAATAGCAAATTTGTCCAGCCTAGCTGGTGGCAGTATATTTAGTACTAAGTAATATAATGAATTCTCTAAATATGAGCTCTGTGGCTCTGTAGTATGGTGGTGTCATAGAATATCAGAGATATTTTAGTCCTGATTCAATACCTGCACATACATGACATATAGACATAACATTGTTTTATGCCTGTAGACTTGCTTTGTTTCTTCAAAAATATATGTTAATAAAAATGTGAGCAGATTTGCTGCTTCACTGAATATTTAACACTCCTTCATTAAATTAGTTCACAGTCAATAACAGATTTCATTCTAAGATTCAAGGCAGGAGATGGGGAATGGCAACAATCTGAAAAATAAAAAAAGAAGGAACTTCTAAGAATATTTAGATTTCATTGTCATACAGTCTGCACCTTCTACCAATTCCTAGGCACTTACTGTCGATAGTAAATTTGTCCAGTCTAAACTTACTAGATTCATTCTGTTTTATTATTAAATAAAGTCATTTAACACTGCATACTAAAGCTAAATTAAACATGTTCCCAGGATAATTATCTCTATATATACTTACATTCATTCACTAGAACACTACTTTCAATCTTATAATACTAATGCTTTCAAATTCACACCTCAATGCCAATATTCTCCTCTGACTTTAACATTTTCTGGATTGATAATCAGTATAGTGGAGTTATTGTCATTCATAAAATTAAGATATAGATCATTAGCTAATCTTGATAGTAAGACATTTACGTGTAATGTTACACAAGGATGTTTTGTTTTGTTATTGCCAATTAGTAGTCCAAGTTAATTGGAAGTTTGCTTTGTGGAGCATAGAATTATGTGGCTCAAACACATTTTCAAAATGACAATACAAGACAGAGTCATAATTAGTAAAATTTTATACCCCAAATTTCTCTTATTTCAATACATATTTAATTATGATGTGAGTGGGCTTCCTTTAAAAACAATCCAGAAAATTCTACTTAGACTAACTTTATAATAAACAATATAACTGCTCTTTTCATATAATTTGTTTCATAAAGCATATGTTAGTAACTGGAATTTTCAAGTAATTCTGAATTCTTCCAAAGCACAGATCTACTAAAATGGCCCTACTAAGACCTCTGGTAAGAGAGCAGCAACAATTCAACTGCCTGAATGAAATGCCAAATGGCATAAAGTAAAATCGTTGTGTGTTGCCCCTGAGTTATTCACACATCAGCAGGAAGTGAAATGAGGAGCCTGAATTCCATGTCCTTTACCACTTGCCCTCTGTGCCATTTATGAAAGAACCCCTCATAAGGAAAAATAACATCAATAATGATGATCTTACGCCTCATCTCTTAAATATTCACAGCTCAGCAAAAGCCTAATAAGAAGAGTGGCCTTTATGTCCTCTGTCTAGATGTCCTTCCAATATCATTTGAGGAAACCTTGTAAAAGACAAATAACAATCATGATAGAAAATTTATTTCGAAAGAAGGAAAGGCATGATGAGGAAGGTATTTAATAGAAATTTCAGTAGATGAGCTTTGATATTATCTCTTGTTTTGCTACTCCTCTTGGGAAGAACCAACCCTCAAATAGCGATTGAGTTTAAACTCCTCTGAACAAGTATTATTTCTCTGATTACTCAGAAAGATCTATTTTCTTCCGATATTTTATTATTACTTGTCCAGCCAGAATTCCAAACCAACATTCCTTCTAAAATATCTCCTTGCTCCTCTTTTCATTCTGCCAGTTTCACCAGCTTACTTTCATTCCCATTTCCCACTATTTTCACTGCCACTCTAATATATATGTCTCACTTATAACCCTCAGCCATCTCCAAACCTTTCAGAGAATACCCATAATGGAAACATTACAGGATTAGGAATTAGGGCTCAGAATATCTCAGCTCTAATCAGAGAAGCAATACAGTATATGTGTTTAAGAGTGAGGCCTAAAGAGATTAAATAAATAGATCCTACTCCCAGCTTTACCACTTACTAATTATGTGATGATGGTGAACTTATTTAACCTCCCTGGGCCAATTTTTTCATCTGTAAAATGGAGATAAAAACAACATATATCTCAGTGGCTGGGCGTGGTGGTTCATGCCTGTAATCCCAGCACTTTGGGAAGCCGAGGTGGGCGGATCATGACGTCAGGAGTTAAAGACCAGCCTGACCAATATGGTGAAGCCCTGTCTCTACTAAAAATACAAAAATTAGCTGGGCATGGTGGTGCGCACCTGTAATCCCAACTACTCAGGAGGCTGAGGCATGAGAATCGCTTGAACCCGGGAGGCAGAGGTTGCACTGAGCTGAGATCAGGCCACTGCACTCCAGCCTGGGAGACAGAAAGAGATTCTGTATCAAAAAAAAAAGTATATATATATATATGGAAAGTTATCAAGATTAACAAGGTAGAGCATTTAGAATTCTACCTACTAACTGGGGAGCAGCCAAGATGGCCGCATAGGAACAGCTCTGGTCTACAGCTCCCAGCGTGAGTGACGCAGAAGACGGGTGATTTCTGCATTTCCATCTGAGGTACCGGGTTCATCTCACTAGGGAGTGCCAGACAGTGGGCGCAGGTCAGTGGGTGCAGCGCACCATGCACGAGCCAAAGCAGGGCGAGGCATTGCCTCACTCGGGAAGTGCAAGGGGTCAGGGAGTTCCCTTTCCTAGTCAAAGAAAGGGGTGACAGACGGCACCTGGAAAATCGGGTCACTCCCACCTGAATACTGCGCTTTTCCGACAGGCTTAAAAAACAGTGAACCAGGAGATTATATCCCACACCTGGCTTGGAGGGTCCTACGCCCACGGAGTCTCACTGATTGCTAGCACAGCAGTCTGAGCTCAAACTGCAAGGCGGCAGCGAGGCTGCGGGAGGGGCGCACGCCATTGCCCAGGCTTGCTTAGGTAGACAAAGCAGCAGGGAAGCTCGAACTGGGTGGAGCCCACCACAGCTCAAGGAGGCCTGCCTGCCTCTGTAGGCTCCACCATTGGGGGCAGGGCACAGACAAACAAAAAGACAGCAGTAACCTCTGCAGACTTAAATGTCCCTGTCTGACAGCTGTGAAGAGAGCAGTGCTTCTCCCAGCACACAGCTGGAGATCTGAGAATGGGCAGACTGTCTCCTCAAGTGGGTCCCTGACCCCTGACCCCCAAGCAGCCTAACTGGGAGGCACCCCCCAGCAGGGGCAGACTGACACCTCACACGGCCCAGTACTCCTCTGAGACAAAACTTCCAGAGGAACGATCAGACAGCAGCATTCGCAGTTCACGAAAATCTGCTGTTCTGCAGCCACCGCTGCTGGTACCCAGGCAAACAGGGTCTGGAGAGGACCTCTAGCAAACTCCAACAGACCTGCAGCTGAGGGTCCTGTCTGTTAGAAGGAAAACTAACAAACAGAAAGGACATCCACGCCAAAAACCCATCTGTACATCACCATCATCAAAGACCAAAAGTAGATAAAACCACAAAGATGGGGGAAAAAACAGAGCAGAAAAACTGGAAACTCTAAGAAGCAGAGCGCCTCTCCTCCTCCAAAGGAATGCATTTCCTCACCAGCAACCGAACAAAGCTGGACGGAGAATGACTTTGACGAGTTGAGAGAAGAAGGCTTCAGATGATCAAACTACTCCGAGCTACAGGAGTAAATTCAAACCAAAGGCAAAGAAGTTGAAAACTTAGAAAAAAATTTAGACGAATGTATAACTAGAATAACCAATACAGAGAAGTGCTTAAAGGAGCTGATGGAGCTGACAGCCAAGGCTCGAGAACTATGTGAAGAATGCAGAAGCCTCAGGAGCCGATGCGATCGACTGGAAGAAAGGGTATCAGTGATGGAAGATGAAAAGAATGTAATGAGGCGAGAAGGGAAGTTTAGAGAAAAAAGAATAAAAAGAAATGAACAAAGCCTCCAAGAAATATGGGACTATGTGAAAAGACCAAATCTACGTCTGACTGGTGTACCTGAAAGTGATGGGGAGAATGGAACCAAGTTGTAAAACACTCTGCAGGATATTATCCAGGAGAACTTCCCCAATCTAGCAAGGCAGGCCAACATTCAGATTCAGGAAATACAGAGAATGCCACAAAGATACTCCTCGAGAACAGCAACTCCAAGACACATAATTGTCAGATTCACCAAAGTTGAAATGAAGGAAAAAATGTAAAGGGCAGCCAGAGAGAAAGGTCAGGTTACCCACAAAGGGAAGCCCATCAGAGTAACAGCGGATCTCCCGGCCGAAACTCTACAAGCCAGAAGAGAGTGGGGGCCAATATTCAACATTCTTAAAGAAAAGAATTTTCAACCCAGAATTTCATATCCAGCCAAACTAAGCTTCATAAGTGAAGGAGAAATAAAATCCTTTACAGACAAGCAAATGCTGAGAGATTTTGTCACCACCAGGCCTGCCCTAAAAGAGCTCCTGAAGGAAGCACTAAACATGGAAAGGAACAACCGGTACCAGCCACTGCAAAATCATGCCAAATTGTAAAGACCATCGAGGCTAGGAAGAAACTGCACCAATTAACGAAAAAAATCACCAGCTAACATCATAATGACAGGATCAAATTCACACATAACAATATTAACTTTAAATGTAAATGGACTAAATGCTACAATGGAAAGACACAGACTGGCAAATTGGATAAAGAGTCAAGACCCATCAGTGTGCTGTATTCAGGAAACCCATCTCACGTGCAGAGACACACATAGGCTCAAAATAAAAGGATGGAGGAAGATCTACCAAGCAAATGGAAAACAAAAAAAGGCAGGGGTTGCAATCCTAGTCTCTGATAAAAGAGACTTTAAACCAACAAAGATCAAAAGAGACAAAGAAGGCCATTACATAATGGTAAAGGGTTCAATTCAACAAGAAGAGCTAACTATCCTAAATATATATGCACCCAATACAGGAGCACCCAGATTCATAAAGCAAGTCCTGAGTGACCTACAAAGAGACTTAGACTCCCACACAATAATAATGGAGACTTTAACACCCCACTGTCAACATTAGACAGATCAATGAGACAGAAAGTTAACAAGGATACCCAGGAATTGAACTCAGCTCTGCACCAAGCGGACCTAATAGACATCTACAGAACTCTCCACCCCAAATCAACAGAATATACATTTGTTTCAGCACCACACCACACCTATTCCAAAATTGACCGAATAGTTGCAAGTAAAGCTCTCCTCAGCAAATGTAAAAGAACAGAAATTATAACCAACTGTCTCTCAGACCACAGTGCAATCAAACTAGAACTCAGGGTTAAGAAACTCACTCAAAACCACTCAACTACATGGAAACTGAACAACCTGCTCCTGAATGACTACTGGGTACATAACGAAATGAAGGCAGAAATAAAGATGTTCTTTGAAATCAATGAGAACAGACACAACATACCAGAATCTCTGGGACACATTCAAAGCATTGTGTAGCGGGAAATTTATAGCACTAAATGCCCACAAGAGAAAGCAGGAAAGATCTAAAATTGACACCCTAACATCACAATTAAAAGAACTAGAAAAGCAAGAGCAAACACATTCAAAAACTAGCAGAAGGCAAGAAATAACTAAAATCAGAGCAGAACTGAAGGAAATAGAGACACAAAAAACCCTTCAAAAATTAATGAATCCAGGAGCTGGTTTTTTGAAAGGATCAACAAAATTGATAGACTGCTAGCAAAACTAATAAAGAAGAAAAGAGAGAAGAATCAAACACATGCAATAAAAAATGATAAAGGGGATATCACCACTGATCCCACAGAAATACAAACTACCATCAGAGAATACTACAAACACCTCTACGCAAATGAACTAGAAAATCTAGAAGAAATGGATAAATTCCTTGACACATACACCCTCCCAAGACTAAACCAGGAAGAAATTGAATCTCTGAATAGACCAATAAAAGGCTCTGAAATTGTGGCAATAATCAATAGCTTACCAACCAAAAAGAGTCCAGGACCAGATGGATTCACAGCTGAATTCTACCAGAGGTACAAGGAGGAATTGGTACCATTCCTTCTGAAACTATTCCAATCAATAGAAAAAGAGGGAATCCTCCCTAACTCATTTTATGAGGCCTGCATCATCCTGATACCAAAGCCGGGCAGAGACACAACCAAAAAAGAGAATTTTAGACCAATATCCTTGATGAACATCGATGCAAAAATCCTCAATAAAATACTGGCAAACCGAATCCAGCAGCACATCAAAAAGCTTCTCCACCATGATCAAGTGGGCTTCATCCCTGGGTTGCAAGGCTGGTTCAATATATGCAAATCAATAAATGTAATCCAGCATATAAGCAGAAGCAAAGACAAAAACCACATGATTATCTCAATAGATGCAGAAAAGGCCTTTGACAAAATTCAATAACACTTCATGCTAAAAACTCTCAATAAAATAGGTATTGATGGGACATATCTCAAAATAATAAGAGCTATCTATGACAAACCCACAGCCAATATCATACTGAATGGGAAAAAACTGGAAGCATTCCCTTTGAAAACTGGCACAAGACAGGGATGCTCTTTCTCACCACCCCTATTCAACATAGTGTTGGAAGTTCTGGCCAGGGCAATTAGGCAGGAGAAGGAAATAAAGGGTATTCGATTAGGAAAAGAGGAAGTCAAATTGTCCCTGTTTGCAGATGACATGATTTATATCTAGAAAACCCCATTGTCACAGCCCAAAATCTTCTTAAGCTGATAAACAACTTCAGCAAAGTCTCAGGATACAAAATCAATGTACAAAAATCACAAGCATTCTTATACACCAATAACAGACAAACAGAGAGCCAAATCATGAGTGAACTCCCATTCACAATTGCTTCAAAGAGAATAAAATACCTAGGAATCCACCTTACAAGGGACGTGAAGGACCTCTTCAAGGAGAACTACAAACCACTGCTCAATGAAATAAAAGAGGATACAAAGAAATGGAAGAACATTCCATGCTCATGGGTAGGAAGAATCAATATCATGAAAATGGCCATACTGCCCAAGGTAATTTATAGATTCAATGCCATCCCCATCAAGCTACCAATGACTTTCTTCACAGAATTGGAAAAAACTACTTTAAAGTTCATATGGAACCAAAAAAGAGCCCTCATCGCCAAGTCAATCCTAAGCCAAAAGAACAAAGCTGGAGGCATCATGCTACCTGACTTCAAACTATACTACAAGGCTACAGTAACCAAAACAGCATGGTACTGGTACCAAAACAGAGATATAGATCAGTGGAACAGAACAGAGCCCTCAGAAATAACACTGCATATCTACAACTATCTGATCTTTGACAAACCTGACAAAAACAAGCAATGGGGAAAGGATTCCCTGTTTAATAAATGTTGCTGGGAAAACTGGCTAGCCATATGTAGAAAGCTGAAACTGGATCCCTTCCTTACACCTTATACAAAAATTAATTCAAGATGGATTAAAGACTTAAATGTTAGACCTAAAACCATAAAACCCCTAGAAGAAAACCTAGGCATTACCATTCAGGACATAGGCATGGGCAAGGACTTCATGTCTAAAACACCAAAAGCAATGGCAACAAAAGCCAAAATTGACAAATGGGATCTAATTAAACTAAAGAGCTTCTGCACAGCAAAAGAAACTACCATCAGAGTGAACAGGCAACCTACAAAATGGCAGAAAATGTTCGCAACCTACTCATCTGACAAAGGGCTAATATCCAGAATCTACAATGAACTCAAACAAATTTACAAGAAAAAAACAAACAACCCCATCAAAAACTGGGCGAAGGACATGAACAGACACTTCTCAAAAGAAGACATTTAGGCAGCCAACAGACACATGAAAAAATGCTCACCATCACTGGCCATCAGAGAAATGCAAATCAAAACCACAATGAGATACCATCTCACACCAATTAGAATGGCAATCATGAAAAAGTCAGGAAACAACAGGTGCTGGAGAAGATGTGGAGAAATAGGAACACTTTTACACTATTGGTGGGAGTGTAAACTAGTTCAACCATTGTGGAAGTTAGTGTGGCGATTCCTCAGGGATCTAGAACTTGAAATACCATTTGACCCAGCCATCCCATTACTGGGTATATACCCAAAGGACTATAAATCATGCTGCTATAAAGACACATGCACACGTATGTTTATTGTGGCACTATTCACAACAGCAAAGACTTGGAACCAAACCAAATGTCCAACAATGATAGACTGGATTAAGAAAATGTGGCACATATACACCATGGAATACTATGCAGCCATAAAAAATGATGAGTTCATGTCCTTTGTAGGGACATGGATGAAATTGGAAATCATCATTCTCAGTGAACTATCACAAGGACAAAAAACCAAACACCGCATGTTCTCACTCATAGGTGGGAAATGAACAATGAGAACACATGGACACAGGAAGGGGAACATCACACTCTAGGGACTGTTGTGGGGTGGGGGGACAGGGGAGGGATAGCATTAGGAGATATACCTAATGCTAAATGGGTGCAGCACACCAGCATGGCACATGTATACATATGTAACTAACCTGCACATTGTGCACATGTACCCTAAAACTTAAAGTATAATAATAATAAAATAAAAAATAAAAAATAAAAAAAAGAATTCTACCTATTAACCAAAATACTGAATACACATTGGCTATTTGTATTAGTGTGTGTGTGAGTTTGTGCATGTGTATACGGCACACACTATACTAGCTGCAACAGTCTCTGATGTTTCATTTTCCTTGTCTGAAAAATAGAAGTTTAGATTGGACCATCACTAAAATTCCTTCTTGCTCAGAAATATCAGGAACATGAGTCTAATACAAATCTTCTATTTTTTGAATTCTACGACTTTAATAGCAATCTGTTATTTAACTTGTATAGCAGATGAAATGGAAGATCATAAAACAAATAAATAGCAAAGCCTCTGTCCTTAAGAGTCTTAAAATATTTTGTTTTAAAAAGTAAAGATAAGTTTCAATTTGTTCCCTCAGATATATATCATTTTCTTCCTGTATTACTTGATAAGGTTTTCAGGAAAATATAAAACACTAAGGAAATTTACTTACAGGATAAATGTTATGATATATTATGAAATAAAATAAAGTCACATGATACGTTAAGTTTACCAACCAAATAAATTTGAAAATTGAATAAATAACATTTATGGTAAAAATACAATAAATTACACTTTTATTCACATTCAATTAATATTTACTGAGCTTCTTCTATTTGCTGAGTGTAACAATAAATTAGAAAAGGCTTTAGTGTAAACATTTAGAGAGGAAAGGAGACAGGAAATGGCTTGCCACCTCAGGACAAAGGGAAAACTGCGTTGGCCAAAACTGGCCTGAGGAAAACAGAAGTGCTACCTCAGATGGAGATTAATCAATCTGAAATTAAGAGAAAAAGATCCTTAGATGTGGTAAAGAGGTGAGCAAAGCTTTGTTTTAAAAATCCAGATATCATTTTTATTACTGGTGTTATTAAAATCAAAGTTCTAAACCTCAAAAAAAGCTTAAAAACATTTGGTTCCCTAAAGCCACAAATAGTTGCATAGAACATAGCATAATTTAGGTATTAAAAAGTCCTCATTATTTGAAACAAGATAAAACAGAGATGTGCTCTAGCTAGGATTTAGAAAATATGTTAAGGAAAATCCAAATGGGGGCAAAAATGAGACCCTGGAATAAAAGAGTTGCTGAAACATTTAGAGAAGTAGATTTCCCCTTCTTTTTAATGAGATAAGAAAATAAGAAATTATTCTTTATTTAAATATTTGTTTACAATTTGTTAATTTCAACTACATTTCAAAAAATGTTAATTATGTTACTTTAAAAAATAAATTTTAAATGAGGGTATTGGACTAGATGATCTCTAAGAAATTTTCTGTGTTAGTCCATTTTCATACTGCTATAAAGAGCTACCTAATACTGGGTAATTTATAAGGAAAAGAGGTTTAATTGAATCACAGTTCCATATGGCTGGGGAGGCCTCAGGAAAATTACAATCATGGCAGAAGGCGAAGGGGAAGCAAGGCACATCTTTCATGGTGGCAGGAGAGATAAAGAGAGAGTGAGGTGGGAAGTGCCACACTTCAAAACCATCAGCTCTCATGAGAACTCACTCACTATCATGAGAACAGCAAGGGAGAAATCCACCCCCATGATCCAATTATCTCCCACCAGGCCCCTCCTCCAACATGTGGGAATTCCAATTCAAAATGAGATTTGGGAGGGGACACAGAGCCAAACCATATCATTCTGTCCCTGGCCCCTGCAAAATCTCATGTCCTTTTCACATTTCAATATCAATCATGCCTTCCCAACAGTCCCCCAAAGTCTTAACTCATTCCAGCATTAACTCAAAAGTCCAAGTTCTGAGACAAGGCAAGTCCCTTCCACCTATAAGCCTGTAAAATCAAAAACAAGTTAGTTACTTCCAAGATGCAATGGGGGTACAGGCATTGGGTAAATGTTTCCATTCCAAATGGGAGAAATTGGCCAAAACAAAGAGGCCACAGGCCCCATGCCAGTCTGAAATCCAGTGGGGCAGTCATTAAATCTTAAAGCTCTAAAATGATCTTCTTTGACTCCATGCCTCATATCCAGCACACACTGATGCAAGAGGTGGGTTCCTACAGCCTCAGACAGCTCCACTTCTGTGACTCTGCAGTGTACAGCCCCCGTGGCTGCTTTCACTAGCTGGCATTGAGTGCCTGTGACTTTTCCAGGTGCACAGTGCAAGCCGTTGGTGTATCTACCATTCTAGGGTCTGGAGGATGGTGGCCCTCTTCTTACAGCTCCCCTAGGCAACATTGCCCTCTGCATTGCCCTCCCCTCTGCATCGCCCTAATGAAGGTTCTCCACAAGGGTTCCACCCCAGCAGCAGACTTCTGTCTGGACATCTAGGTGTTTCCATACATCCTTTGAAAGCTAGGTGGAGGCTCCCAAAGCTCAACTCTTGCCTTCTGCACAACTGTAAGCCCAACACCACGTGAAAGCTGCACAGGTTTGGGGCTTGCACCTTCTGAAGCAACAGCCCAAGCTGTTCCTTGGCCCCTTTTAGCCACAACTGGAGCTGGACCAGCCAGGACACAGGGCACTATGTCCAGAGGTTTCACAGAGCAGCAAGGCCCTGGGCCTGGCCCACAAAACCACTTTTTCCTCCCAGGCCTCCAGGCCTGTGATAGGAGGCTATGCCATGTAGATCTCTGAAATGCCCTGGAGACATTTTCTCCATTGTCTTGGCTATTAGTATTTGGCTTTTCTTTACTTATGCAAATTCCAACAGCAAGCAGCTTAAATTTCTTCCCATAAAATGGGTTTTTCTTTTTTCTCATCACACAATCAAGCTGCACATTTTCCAAACTTTTACGCTCTACTTCCCTTTTAAACATAAGCTCTAATTTCAGACAATCTCTTTGTGAACACACATGATTGTATACTTCAGAAAAAGCTGGAATGCTTTGCTGCTTAGAAATTTCTTCTGTCAGACACCCTAAATCATCTCTTTGAATTCAAAGTTCCATGTCTAGGATCTCTAGGGCAGGGGCAAAATGCTGCTAATCTCTTCGCTAAAGCATAGGAAGAGTGACCTTTGCTCCTGTTCCTGGTAAGTTTCTCATCTTCATCTGAGACTACCCCAGCCTGGGCTTCATTGTTCATATCACTATCAGCATTTTGGTCACAATCATTCAACTAGTCTCTAGGAAGTTCCAAACTTCCCCACATCTTCCTTTCTTCTTCTGAGCCCTCCAAACTGTTCCAACCTCTGCCTGCTTCCCAGTTCCAAAGTCACTTCCACATTTTCAGGTATCTTTATAGCAGTGCCCCAAACAACCAGTACCAATTTTTCCATATTAGTCCTTTTTCACACTGTGACAAAGAAATACCTGAGAGTGGGTAATTTATAAAGAAAATAGGTTTAATTGCCTCACAGTTCCACATGGCTGGGGAGGCCTCAGGAAACTTACAATCATGGCGGAAGGGAAGGGGAAGCAAGGCACACTTTACATAGTGGCAGGAGAGATGGTCGGGGGCAGGAAGTACCACACTTTAAAACCATCAGTTCTCATGAGAACTCACTTACTATCGTAAGAACAGCAAGGGAGAAATCCACTCCATGATCCAATCATCTCCCACCAGGCCTCTCTTCCAACATGTGGAGATTACAATTCAACCTGAGATTTGGGTGGGAATGCAGAGCCAAACCATACCACTTTCTATTTCTAAAGTTACATAAATTTATTTAGTAATAAAATAATAATATGAAAATACTAAAACAACAATATGACAACATTTTCAAATATGGTATTTCTCCTACAAAGGAAACTTTACAAGGCTCTATTCAAGAAAGCAAATCAAATGCCTGTTGCTAAGAGAATCTGAGAATATTTGTCATTCTGTCCTTGATATAGACAAGAAAATTATTTCACACCTAAGTTAATCAAGTAAGTCTCCAAGATAACTTGTGTTTGAAAAAAATGCAGGATGGGCATATGTCTGTGTGTGTAGAGGGAGTGATATTGAATAATTAATTTTTGTTTTGTTCTGTTTTTAAAGGAAAATAAATAGATCTTAAGCTGAATTGAATAGATATCAAATGTTTTACTCTTTTTCTATTAATTTTCCAAAATTCAGAGAAAAGAAGCACAAACAAAAGAAATGATTTATCTTTAAAGAAGGTAACTATTGACTTAAAGTCAAAAGTTTTTATTGGTTTAGAGTCGATCAGTCTTTTTGAAAAGCAGAAGCTTTTTAACTGTTGAAAAAAACTTTATTTTGCAGTAAATGTTTCCCTTCCAAATGGGAGAAATTGGCCAAAACAAAGAGGCCACAGGCCCCATGCCAGTCTGAAACCCAGTGGGGCAGTCATTAAATCTTAAAGCTCTAAAATGATCTTCTTTGACTCCATGCCTCACATCCAGCACACACTGATGCAAGAGGTGGGTTCCTACAATAGAAAAAAGCTTTCATTTTCTTTCTGTTCTGAATCCTACTGTTCTTGATATTGTATTATTTCAATAACATTCATAGAGAGGCCTTAATTACTTAGTTCTGTTATGCTTCCCAAATATATCATGGAAATTAGACAGTGGTTGAATTTAGGTCATGTGAAGGATTATTTTCTACATGGGTAGAAGATAGGAAATAATTTAATTGATATTTTATTGTAAGTGTGCAGTGGCTAATGTACAATAATAGGGATTCTGGAGACCTAGGATTAGGTTCTGGCCTTGACACCAGGATCATTCATTCAGTCATCAAATACTTAATAAATGTCTATTAATAGTATCTATTATGTGTCCTTGCTCCTATGGAGTTTTCAGTCTCTGAGAGATAGGAATGAAGGGACAACAGACAATAAACAGATACATAATTATAAGTTGCAACAAGTAAAGAGAAGTAAATAACAATGCATAAAGAGAGAGAATAACAGGAAGAGGAACTCTTATGGAGTAGTGAAAAACTGGCAACTCAGAAGTGATGATACTTGGCTGAAACCTGATATATAAAATGAATCTAGCCTTGCAAATAGGGCAAAAATAGCTCCAGGCAGAGGAAACCGCATCTATAGTAGCTCCGAGACAAGATAGAGTTTGGCACTTTCAAACAATTACAGAAAAGTGTGCATCACACATACTGCATAGAAAATGTCTTATCTAAGACCAGTAAATTGTTCGGGGTCTAAAGAAATAATCTGAATGGGCTACTACAGAGTTGACTCAGAGCTCAATGGACTGTGATCATTTCTATGAACCCTCTGAGGGCAAGGTACTCTATGTTGAGATGATTTTTGGCCAAGTCTAAAATATGGTCATCTGTCACTTAACATCATGAATCACTTCTGAGAAATGTGTCATTAGGGGATTCCATCATTGTGTGAATGTCATAGAGTATACTTACAAAAACCTATATGAGATCGCCTACTACCCACCTAGGCTACACTATATAGCCCGGGGGTCCCCAGTCCCCAGGTCACAGATGGTACCAGTCCGTGGCCTGTTAGGAACTGAGCTGCACAGCGAGGGGTGAGCAGCAGGTGAGCCAGTGAAGCTTCATCTGTATTTATAGCTGTTCCCCATTTCTCACATTACCACCTGAGCTCTGCCTCCTGTCAGATTGGCAGTGGCATTAGATTCTCATAGGAGTGCAAACCCTATTGTGAACTGCACATGCAGGGGATCTACCTTGTATGCTTCTTATGAGAATCTAATGCCTGATGATCTGTCGCTGTCTCCCATCACCCCCAGATGGGACTGTCTGGTTGCAGGAAAATAAGCTCAGGCCTCCCACTGATTTTACATGATGATGAGTTCTATAGTTATTTCATTATATGTTACAATGTAGAAATAGAAATGAAATGCCAAATGAATATAATGTGCTTGGATCATCCCAAAACCATTCCCCTCCCAAAGTCCGTGGAAAAATTGTCTCCCAAGAAACCAGTCCCTGGTACCAAAAAGGTTGGGGACCACTGGTATAGCCCATTGCTTCTAGGTAAACCAGTACAACATATTGCTGTACTGAACACTGTAGGTAATTGGAACACAATGCTAAGTATTTGTGTATCTAAACATAGAAAAGGTAAAGTAAAAACAACGTAGTATAATATTAGGGGATCACCATTGCATACGTGGTCCACATTTGACCAAAATGTCATCATGCAGTACACGACTGTAAAATTAACAAAGTACTGAGTTAATTTGTGTCTGAATTTTAAAATGACTGTCCAAATAATCCGGATTTTCAAAAAATCAACTGCCATCATTCATATTTAGTCTTCTGGAGTCACTCAATTGTGCATTAATGTGTTGGCAGTAACTAGAAATACTTGAACTTTAATTATTTTTTTTAAAAATCATTTATTTCCCTAAGATGAAATCTGTCATGTGATAATGAGATGTATGTGACATTTTTCTGTAGTTATAGCAATAATTTATATGTTCTGTGGTGAAATAACCTGATGACATATATACAACTTGCTAAAAATGTGTACAAGTCAAATGTCTAATATAGCTGATTGAAATAATTTAATTTTTTGAGACTGAGTTTCGATCTTGTTGCCCAGGCTGGAGTGCAATGGCGTGATCTTGGCTCACTGCAAACTCTGCCTCCCGGGTTCAAGCAATTCTCCTGCCTCAGCCTCCCAAGTAGCTGGGATTACAGGCATACACCACCATGCCTGGCTAATTTTGTATTTTTAGTAGAGATAGGGTTTCTCCATGTTGGTCAGGCTGGTCTCAAACTCCCAACCTCAGGTGATCTGCCTGCCTCAGCCTCCCAAAGTGTTGGGATTACAGGCCTGAAGTCAATTTTAATACTATGATAGCTGTTCTCCAATCCAAAATAAAAGTAGCCTTTCCTTACTAAAAATAAGCCCAGAATTTATACATGAATTTAGAGAGTAATTATTTTTAAAAAAACATAAATTCATGTGTGTGAGGAGAGGAGGAGTCAGAAAGCTTTAATGAACTGAAAATAAAAATATTCAGAATTTTTGCTCCATAACTCTTGCTTCACTAACAAAAGTGTGTCTAGAACCAAAATAGTTACATGAAAAAGAAAAACATAGAGCCAGCTCTCAGATATTCTGTCTTTACGCTCACCCTGTAACCATGGAATACAGGATGTAAGGTCAATAACTAGGTTTTTCATTTGTTTGTTTGTTTGGTTGGTTGTTTTTAAGACAGGAAATTTTCAGGCTTAAGTCCTTAAAAAATCAGAAGCAGCACTAAACAGTTATCTATGTTTTAGCAGGTAGAAGCTTTAGATGGAATGGCCTGCCTTTGTTAGCACAGTGAGTCTCCACCATATCTTAGGTGATGGCATGAATGAAATAACAAATGGAGTACATTGGCAAGTCAAGAAAACAAAAGACAACTTAAAAAAATTTGCCAAAGATACTGACAAAAAATAAGTAGATTTTAATATTCAAGGAAGGATATTTACAACCAATAACAACTTAGGTCTCCAACTATTTTAACAGTAGATTTACTCACTTTTAATAGTAAGCAAAATAAATAATTTGTACCTACTAAATTAGGAATATTAATCCTTTACTCAGCTTCATTACACACTAACCCATATAAAGAGTTAACAAAAAACAAGAGGTGATATTATTATATGTTCAATACGCTTAGGTATTTGATCTCCAATAAGGACACTAAAATTCACACTAATTAGAATTTCAGCTCCACATGAAGATGTTAAATTGTAAAATTTAAAAAATAATAATAAAGTTAATAAAACATCAGAAAAATAGTGAGTCAACAATGTCTTTAATATTTGTCTATTATTTTAATAAATAATCTATTCTTCCTATAAATCACTACATAAAACCTATAATAGCTCTGATGTTCTCATATCTCAGCCTAAGGAGGAATGAATAATGCATTGGATATCTAGCGATATGAAGAATCATTATCATTTATAGCAATTACTGACATAAATAAACAGAATGCTACATTTAACCACTGGTAGATATTAATGGATTCGTTCATTTAAAATTGCTTATGTCTTTAACAAAGGCATTTAGGATATCTTTGTGAATTAAGTGATTTTCTTTGCTCACCTACAAATGGCTTCTTTTTTCTAGGCTTTCCATAAAAAACACACTGGGATAATAGCTTTTTTAATTAATAAGGTTGGTCTCTCTATAGAAGAAATATTTATAATTTATGAAAAGAGCATCTTTCTTTACACTGTTTTATGACACATTATTGATCAATATCTGAAGAATAATTATTGAGATAGTTACTCAAAACCTTCTACACTCTCATTGTCTTTATCCATGTAATCTTGCCACTATTGTTCATTGAAGAGAGAAAAGTTTGTAAAAGATGCTTTGAAATATTGTTAGAGTTTTGTTCTCTCCAAAAACTAAAATATGTGTCTCCACATGCTCATTCAAGTTTGTATGTATGGATAGCACAGAATAGAAAGATTAATTCTATCTCCAGTGGTCAGGGAGAGACACATTCAAGAACAGTGTAACTCTTTACATGGGTTAGTGCATACAAAAGCTGAGTAAAGAATTGATATTCCTAATTTAGTAGGTACAACTTACTTATTCCGCTTATTATTAAAGGCAAGTAAATCTACTTTTTAAAAAAAAAAAAAAAGGTGATCTAAGTTATTTGTTCTTAACACTTGCTTCATATCAAATTTCCTTTTCTTCCTTGCTGGAAGAGCCTAGATTTTGTGCAGTATATACCCTCCTCTTTTACCACTCCAAAGTAAATACTTTTAATTCAAAGCCATGGTAGTAACCCCATTCCCCTCTCCAGGGATTGGCTTAGTCAGGGTTTGTGACCTAACCCTGGCAAATGAGCTATGAGGGGAAGTCTCCTGGGGCTTCTGGGTATAGTTTCTCTACTCTGAAAAAGACACATGGAAAAGACAGATCCTTTTCAGCAGGAAATTGTTGTGACTGGTTGTGATACCATCTTGCCACCATCAGATAAACAGCTTGAGGTCAAAGTTGATATGCTAAAGATCAAAGAATTTTGAGACAGCAAGAATCTAGGATCTCAGTGATGTCACTAAGATGTGAATTAACCAATCCAGGAAACTCTAGGTTTCATGATACATTTCCTTATTGTTTAAGTTACGTGAGTTGAAGATTTCCTGTTAGTTATAGTTGGAAGATTAAAATTAATTGAATACACAGAAGAAGGGGAGCAGTATACATATAACAAACAGGATGTATAAAATCACAAAGGTGAGATAAAATATTGGATAAAAATAAATGCATGAGTGCACTTTTGATTTTCTAAGGAGCTTCCTGGCTCATGATGCTTTATTTTTCCCAAAACCATATACAGTTGTCCTGGGAAAATGTGTAGGTAAGTGTCACAGAGTTTAATAAACTCATATACTTGTGCATACATACACACACAAGCACGCGCGCGCACACACACACACACATACAGTATTATGCAGGTTTTTGGTAACATCACAGGATCTGCAGGAAAATATCAAGCTGTGTGGGAACATCAGTTGCTTGTTTCTAAAGAAAGGTTATTTTGTCTTAGAAAGAGGGACTTGATTTTAAAACATTTTTTATGATCGCAACAAGTGGACAGAATATGGGGTTTTCATTTCTTCCATTTTTTATTCTACCTTTTGTTCTATTTGGTGATACCCTGAGAAGCAGTGGAATTTATTTTAGTGACTTCAAGGTGTTAAAAAGTATCCTGAAATAGCCTGTGGCTGACTGAACAAATGGGTATCACATTTCAAAACATGATGAGGAGGTTGGTATGCCAATCCAAATTTTTTCTCTTGAAATGCACATCATGTGTAACATTTCAAAGGTCATTCTCTAGACTTTGTGCTTTTAAATTACAATAACAGGAAAATGAAATGAAAGCAACAGGCCTGTCAAAACTTTAGTAGCATAACAGAAACATTTTCTGAGAATATCCAGGAAGTTTTATTCAAGAAGACATTTATTTATTGAATGTCCACTATTTGCCCAGTGGCTATGACAATATCTGGCAAAAAGGAAGCACTCAATAAATATTAGTAGAATGAATGTATGATTGAATTAATGAATAAATAAAGATAAAAAAATGAAAAGGACACCGTCCTTTACCACAGAGATTATAGTCTAATAAGGAAGATATACACTGCTATAACTGTGAGGCAAGGTAATAAATTCTATAAAATACAACATGCTAAGAAAGCACATAAAACTTTATTAAATACACATAGATAAGACTAAGGAAGCGCCATAAAGGCAAAGATAAAGATATATTGCTAGAACAAGCTTAGAATTAAAGAAGGGCCATGTTCTTAATCTCTGGGAAAGTGGGAAAAAGGTATTATGATTATTGCTTTTATTTACTCAGCACGTCTTCTCCCTTCCTTTGGTAACAAATTCTACCCCTTGGCCTCCTGACCACAGTGCTACCATATTAAATAAACTAGATCAATGATGGTACTCATCTATTTGGGCACAGGAGATTGGGTAAGGAATGGGCAAATGTCCAAAGTTGGAACAAAAACTTTTCCTTGGAATTTTCTACCTGAAGGTGAGAAGGTAGTATCCTTCCTTTAGCTGGTTACAAAGTCCTTCATATAAAATCCTAGAAGTGATAAAGACCATGACCTCATCATGTGAAGAGTCCTGAATGCATTAGAAGAAAAGTCAAAATGCAAAGAAGTGAAAAAAGTATTATGGAATCATCTAGTTCCCTGATTCCAGACACATTCAGCGTCATGTTTGCCCTTTACAATTAGTTGAGTTAATAAAGTCCCTAATTTGTTTAAGCTACTTTGCAGATTTCTGACCCCTGAAACTAAAAGAACAATGACATACATAAAGAATGTCAGAGAATTTCAAGCCTTTGGTTGCGTCTGATGATTTTTTTCTCCATAATTGAAAGTAGATGGTGTTTAACCCTTACATGTCCAAGCCAGATATCAAACAATACAAATGTACAATTATATACCAGTGAATACATGTGTATCATCAATATATGTGTAATCTAACAATATAGCCTGAAAATACAATATGCAAGAACCAACAGAATTGCAAGAAGAAATAGATAAATCAGCAACAAGCAGAAAATCTATTAGAGAAGAAACAGAGATTAGCCATGGGACAACACTAATTAGATTTTACAATGGAATTATCAGCCACAGTAGAGACTGAAAACACAGTGTAATAATATCTTCAAAATCCTAAGGGGAAAAAAATAGCTTTTAATAAAAAATCTATACCTAGCTAAACTGTCATCATGAATAAAGATATATTTTCAGATATATAAGGACTTACAGAATATAAAACAAACCATCTCAGTAAGGATGTCAGCAAGATGACAGAATAGGAGGCACAGGATTCTCCCTCCACCCACAGACACACCAAATAAACAGCTACACATGGATCAGTTTCGTCTGAGAAAAATCCAGAAGCTTGTTTATAGACTCCTGTACACAAAGTGACTGAGGAAATTCTCACTTCAAAGCAGCATCTGCCTGAGGTTCTGGCTTTTAACTAGCTTGTACTGGAAACTGATGAGGTAAGCAATCTCTAGTCCTCTGGAAGCATAAAAGGGAATGTGGGCAATTCCTATGGTTTCTCTCACTGCTATGGTTTGAATGTTTGTCCTCTCCAAAACTCACATTGAAATTAACAAGTGGAACCTTTGAGAGGTGATTAGGTCATCGGGGCAATGCCATTATCAAAGGGTGAGTGTGGCCCCATTTTGTCTCTTTGCCTTTCTGTTTTCTGCCATGTGGTGACACAGCAGGAATGCCCTTGCCAGATGCTAGTGCCTTTATCTTGAACTTCCCAGCCTCCAGAACTGTGAGAAAATAAATTTCTGATCATTATAAATTACCCAGTCTCAGCTATTCTGTTATAGCAACACACAATTGACTGAGACATTACCCCCAGCCTCCTCCAATGATAAAATCAAACCCCCAACTTCTCCCTGGAAGAACCTGGACCACACATGTAGCACCCAACTCTTATAGCTAGTACCCAAGGAACTAACTCCCAACTTGCATATCTCTGGAAGTTGAGAATCTAGCATCAAAGTCACTGGCTCTTGGAGCTGATGAGGCAGGCAATCACTAATGCCCTGGGAATTTAAACAGGCATGTGGCATGCCCAGAGCTCCTTCTCTGGGAATAAAACCAAGCCTCCAACTTCTCCCTAGGAGTTGGCCTACCCATCTAGTATCCCAACTTTTCTGGTCGTTACCTGAGAAGCTGGTCTCTAGCCACCTTTATCTGACAGCTGATGGGGCCTGGCATTCACTAGACCCCTGAGAGTGACAGAGAGCAAAGAAGTGATTTGAAAGAGCATTCAGTCGGAATGAGCACACAGAAATTTTCCACAGCTCTCCTCTCTGGCTCAGTGAAGACTGAGAGGGGAATAAACCCCAGCTTCCAGCTTCTCCATGAAGAGAAAAGGAATTGGATCATACATCTAATACTCCAACTTTTCTAGCTGCTACTCTAGGGAATGGATCCTATCTCACTGTCTCAGAGCACTGATGAAACTTGGTAAACTTCAGTCTTCTGAGACCATTGAGAAAAAAGATGGCTCTTTGCAGCACATAATTTGAGAGGCACCCAGAATCTCTGAAGACTGGGAGAGATGGCTGTCTTACCTAATGCACAGAAACCAACTAGGAAAATGAGGAAACGGAAATATGTGCCAAACAGAACAACAAGATACTTGCCCTAATGAAATTGAGATATGTAATTTGCCTGTTGGAGTTAAAAATAACCGTCATAGGCCAGGCGCAGTGGCTCACGCCTATAATCCCAGCACTTTGGGAGGCAGAGGCGGATGGATCATGAGGTCAGGAGATTGAGACCATCCTGGCTAACATGGTGAAACCCTGTCTCTACTGAAAATACAAAAAATTAGCCAAGTTTGGTGGCGGGCACCTGTAGTCCTAGCTACTTGGGAGGCTGAGGCAGGAGAATGGCGTGAACCCAGGAGGCGGAGTTTGCAGTGAGCCGAGATCGCGCCACTGCACTCCAGCCTGGGTGACAGAGAGAGACTCCGTCTCAAAAAAACAAACAAACAAACAAACATACAAACAAACAAAAAGTCATAAAGATGCTCAATGAGATAAGGAGAATAATGTATGAACAAAGTGAGAATTCCAACAAAGAAACAGAAAACATAGAAAAGTACCAGGTATCATAGAGCTGAATAATACAATAACTGAAAAATTTCGATACAAGGGCTCAACAGCAGACTAGATATGGAGAAGAAAGGATCAGCAAACTCAAAGACAAGTATCGGAAATCCTTCAGTCAAAAAAGCAAAAAGAAAAAAATGAAAAAGAGTGAAGACAGCTTAAGGTAATTGTAAAACACCATCAAATGCAATCTCTGTAAAAATGCAATCTCCACAAAAAATTTAATTTTTTAAATTTTTAGTTTTTGTGGGTATATAGTATGTGTATATACTTAAGGGGTACATAAGATGTTTTGATACAGGTGTGCAGTGTGAAATAATCACATCATGGAGAATGGGGTTTCCATCCCCTCAAGCATTTATCTTTTGTGCTACAAACAATCAAATTACACTCTTTTAGTTATTTTTAAATATACAATTATTCATTATTAACTATAGTCACCCTGTTGTGTGATCAAATACTAGATCTCATTCATCCTTTTTTTTGGTAATCCCTATCAAATTTTTAAAAGCAATTTTCACAGAAATGAAATCCTAAAATTTGTACAGAACCACAAACAACCCCAAATAGCCCAAACAATCTTGAGAAAGAAGAACAAAGTTGACAACATCACACTTTCTGATTTCAAATTACACTACAAAGCTATCCTAATCAAAACAAGATGATACTAGTATAAAATCAGACACACAGACCAGTGGAACAGAATAGAGAGCCCAGAAAGAAACCCACAAATAAATTGTCAAATAATAATTGACAAGGGTACCAAGAACAGACAATGGGGAAAAGACAATCTCTTCAATAAATGGTGTTGGAAAAACTGGATATCCACATGCAAAGAAAAGAAAAATGGAATTGGACCCTTATCTTACAATATACACAAAAATCAACTCAAAATGGATTAAAGACTTAAACATGAGACTTGAAACTGTAAAACTTCTAAGAGAAAACATAGGGAACAAGCTCTATGACGTTGGTCTTGATGAAGATTTTTTTTTTGCATATGACATCACAAGCACACAAGGAAACAGACAACAACAACAACAAAAAACAATAAAAGGGGACTACATCATGCTAAAAACAAACTTCTGCAAAGCAAAGGAAACAATAAGATGAAAAGGCAACCTACAAAATGAAAGAAAATATTCCAAACCATATATCTAATAAGGAGTTAATATCCAAAATATATAAGAAACTCATAGAACTTAATAGCAAAAATACAAATAGCCCAATTAAAAATATGGGCAAAGGACTTAAATAAAAATTTTTCCAAGGAAGACATAGAGTTTCCACTAAGTATGTAAAAAGATGGTTAATATCACTAATCATCAGGGAAATGCACGTCAAAACCACAATGAGATGTCACTTCACACCTATTAGAATGGTTATCAAAAAGACAAAAAATAAGTGTTTATGAGAATGTGAGGAAAAGGGAACTCTTGCACAGTTATCAATGAGAATGTAATTTGGTATAGTCATTATGGAAAACAGTATGGAAGCTCCTCAAAAAATTAAAGGAAGTACTGCTATATGTACGATCCAGCAATCCCACTTCTGAGTACATATCCAAAGGCAATGATGTCAATATGTCAACGACATATCTGTGCTCCCATGTTCATTGCAGCATTATTCACAATATCCAAAATATGGAAACAACCTAAGTGTCTATAGACTGATGAATGGGAAAAAAAATTGCCATGTGTGTGTGTGGGTGTTTTATTCAGACTTTTATAAAGAAGGAAATCCTGCCATTTGTTACAATGTAAATGAAGTTGGAGGACATCATGTTAAGTGAAATAAATCAGACACACAAAGAAAGTTACTGCATAATCTCACTTATTTGTGGAATCTAAAAAAGTCAAATTCATAGAAGAAGAGAGTACAATGGTGATTTCCTGGAGTGTGGGGGGAGTGGTAGGTGGAGATGCTGGGCAAATGGAACAATGTTTCATTATGTAGAATAAATAAGTTGTAGAGATCTAATGTACAGCATGAGGACTATAGTTAATAGTACCGTAAGACATATGTGAAATTTCCTAAGAGATTAGATCTTAGGTGTTCTTACTATACACACACAAAATGGTAACTCTGTGAAGAGATGGATATGTTAATTCTATATTCAGTTTGTAGTAATCAGTTACTTTTGTATATGTATATCAAAACAATACATTGTGTACCTTAAATATATACATTTCAATTTAAAAAATGTTTAATTCCATAAGAAAAATAATTACTTAAGAATATACTTCATCTGGAAAGAAAATAAACTCAGAGGTCAGGTGTGGCTCACAAGAAACAATACCACAGAAATTGATTTTTTGAGTACTGCTGGATTTAATTGCTAATGACTACAAAATTAGTAACATATTTCATGTGTTTAAAAATGCAAAACCGAATTTCTACACAACAAGATAAGGAGGATGCTAATCAGTGGCTATTTAAAGCATGCCAAGGTTTTCATCATTTTGAGGAGGAGAATAAGAATACAACTTGAAAATTGCTAGAAAAAGATCATCATTATGTATACATTAAGACTTCTTCAAAATTAAGATTATGTATACAGTAAGACTTCCATTTCTGACAGTATATTGCACTAAATAACCTGAAATTTGCCATTCATTCACTCATTCATTCAATATTTCTTAAAACCTGGTTTTAGGTCCATGTTTCCCAGTAGGTCAGATATAATGGTGCATGTACACTGCACCTGCTCAGTGTAAACTTTCCCTTTTCCACACATCTAATCTTAAATATATCCAAGCCAAGGAACCAACAATAAACCTTCATAACAAAACTACTGAAGTAGCAGCACAACCTTCCTAAAATTTGATATTACTTCAGTCCATTTAATCATAATTTCCTTTTTACAAATTCTAACCTTATGTTGCATTCTTTAAAATGCATAGGAAAATATGGTACTCATTCAACTGTCTTAATTTATTTTCCTTAATATAATAGCAATTTTTACATTTGATTATAACATCTGCATGCTAATCCAGTTTTTTTTAACTTAAGTCTTCAAAAAGATTTTCTATTTAATAATACAATGAAAGCTATGCAGTCTTTCTCTTTGTCACTAAAGTCAGACATACTTAGTGAAAGAAAAGTACACATTATCATCAAAATCATGTTTTTTAAATCAGCAGGCATGCAAATTTTTCATGAAATGAATTTAATCCAGTTGCAAATATGGATTATTTTCAAGATGAGAGAACTCACTCATAGATCATAAGTACACTTCCTCTCTCAAATGATAGAATTTTATGCAGTACATTGAAAGTCAAGTTTTTGCTATCAGCAAATATACTCAGAACAAGTTCACCTAGTGTTTTGTCTATAGTCATACGCCATGTAACGATGTTTTGGCCAACAACAAACCACATATATGAAGGAGGTCCCATAAGAGTCTAATACCATATTTTTACTGTACCTTTTCTATGTTTAGCTAAATGAATACTTACCACAGTGTCCTAGTTAGCTGCAGTATTCAAAACAGTAGCATGCTGTGTAGGTTGGTAGCATAGGAGCAATAAGCTATACCATATAGCTTAGGTGTGAAGTAGGTTATAACATCTAGGTTTGTGTAAAAATACTCTAAGGCAGTGTTCCCCAACCTTTTTGGCACCAGGGACCTGATTTTGTGGAAGACAATTTTTCCATGGATGGGGGCCGGAAGGGAGTGGTTTGGTAGTTTCAGGATGAAACTGTGCCACCTCAGATCATCAGGCATTAGATTATCATAAGGTGCACACAACATAGATCCCTCGCACGTGCAGTTCACAACAGGGTTTGTGCTCCTATGAGAATCTAATGCCACCCCTGATCTTGACAGGAGGCAGAACTCAGGCAGTAATGCCTGCTTGCCTGCCACTCACCTCCTGCTGTGTGGCCCAGTTTCTAACAGGCCACATACCAGTACTGGTCCATGGTTCGGGGGTTGGGGAACCCTGCTCTAAGGTGTTCACACAATTATGAAGTTACCTAGCAAACAACGCATTTCTCAGAACATATCTCCATTATTAAACAATGCATAACTGTATTTATAAATATATTTTGTATACTCAAATAAGGCACAGGAACTTTTAGCTGGAGCTAGTTACCTCTTTGACTACCCTATCTTTTTCTCTTCTTATTTCAGGGCAGGAATATTTTTCAGTACTCTATCATTTCATGTGAACACACTCAGTTCTTTGTCAAATGTACAGATGCAGCTAGTGTAAATATGCTCATTACCCACTATGGCAGAGAATAGCTGTCCGCCAACTCATTATCCCTTCTCCTGGGCACACAGCTCTACTGCACTTTCTAGCCTCCTTTGTAGTTAGGTGTGGGTATGCTAACTTAGTTCTAGGTAACGAAATGTGGACAGAAGTGATAGGCATTATTACTAGAACCTGCCCATAAACCCCTCCCATCCACTATCTGGCTGTCAATGCCCACGTGATGTTGAAAGCCACCTGCTAAAGATGGCATACCAATGAAGGCCAAGATGTCCAAATGGCCATGTGTAGCACAGTCCTCCTAAACCTGATTTCTACCATCCCTAACACACAAGTATACCATTGTGAACCCAATATTGCTATTATGTGAGCCGGAAATAAACTACTATGTTAAACCATGGCAATTCTAAGGTTTATTTAATAAGAGCAACTATTCTATCACAATCAATACTGAAAGTCATGCATCAAAATGGACTACTGCTATGAGAAAAATCTAAAATATGTGTCACTTGTGGCCAGGCAGTAAATAATAAGAAATTAATGTCTGAGGATCGAAAGATAGAGATTCTTGGCATGCAGTGGCAAAGCATTTGGTAAAACTATTGCCTGCAAAAACTGGAAGATAAACAAAAGTAATATTTACCATCACTTTATCTACCTTCTGCCAGTACACCCTTGGAAGCCATATGTTTAAAATGGAGGCTCCATAAAATTGAAGGAACATAGATGCTTGAGTCACTGCTTGTAGGAGAGGCCAACCCTGTCAATTATATACAAGATATTTCTTAACTTTATATGAAAGGGAAATAAACTTTACAATATTAGAACCATTACACATTTTAGGTATTTTTGTTACAGTGGATATTTTGACTGATACAAACACTCTGAGGTTCCTTTGTAAAATTGAAGCAAATCACTTCTGCTCTTCAGTACAATTATTGGTAACATCAGAGAAAGTTACTTTGGTGAAAGAACCTTGAAAACTTCAAATCAATGAGCATTTCACTTCAAAGTCAGTATTGCGGGTAAGGATTAAAAGCATGAGTAAAGGGTTCCAAGGAGTCTAGTCTTGAATGCCAACTCTCTCATTTTCTAGTTGTATGGCCTTGAACAAATCGATGTATCATCTTGAAACCTCTTTGTTCTCATGCATAAATTGAGGATAACTTGCCCTAATTTGTAGGGTTGCCATAACAATATTACAATATACACAATATGCTTAAGGCAAAGTCACGCATTTAATAAAGTGCTCAGTTGATTCTTTCCTCATCCTATCGTATTTTCAGAGTACTAAATGAACCTTAGAAAACTAGTAGTTTGTATTGATATATAAGATCACTTTAGAAGAGAAGATTTAATTTAGTAAAAGACTCCATCCAACTCCAATGAACATTAATAAAAAAACATAATAAAGGCATAATACAAGTACAGATTAATAGGGTCAGGGAGAGACAAAGAGCCAGTCTTCCCAGCACATTTCAGTAAAAGTCTCTCCAGGAATTATTTCCCTCCTATATCTTGATTCCTCTATACCTCCTCAATCTCACTCTCCTTTGCCAAGTGCTGAAAGCCTAAAAGACAGTGACAAAATAGATAATAAATCAGATATTTCTTTGTCAACAGAGATTATTTGTTACTACATTCCCATAACTTGCACAAAACTAAAGATAGCAGATCTTGCTACTTTTTCAAGGTAATCTCACATTATTAAGGGGAGAATTCCAGTAAGCATAACTGATAATGATAGCAATACTTTAATGTTTGCTAAGCATTCTATAAAGTTCAAAGCACTTTCAAATCCACTTTCTCATTATATTGAAAGAAACATGATCAAGTAAACCTTGCAGTCATGAATTTCATGGGCCAAGGAGAGTTTATGTTGGTTTTGTCAGTCTCCGGTAAACTGCCATATCGCCCCAAAGGACATCTGAAATAGTTTACACTCCAGGTTCTTACACAGAGGCTTCTTGCTGAGTAATTATGCTTATCTGATGAATTGTTATCTGAATCAAAAGCTTCAGGCATAGAGAAATGACAGATGCCAATGAATAATGCCAAAGCCAAATGCTTAATAAAACAGCATTATACAGCAAAATAATTAACTTCCGTAGTTCTTTTTAAAAACCTGCTTTCTATCTAGGCACACATGTGCTAAAAATGAATCTAACAAGTTCAAGTCACACATACAAAGCTGATAATTCAAATACAATGAGAATAAAATTACTAAAGTTCTTTGTGATGAAACAATGCATAAGATAGATTCAAGCCCTAAAAGCAAGTGTAAAAATCAGCACATGGTACCCAGTGACGTGCCAACAATAGTTTTGTTAACAAAAGCAGCAGAAGAAAGGCCGCAATTTTGATGCACCAAGTAAATGGTCAAATTCTGTACTACACACACATGCACACTCACAGGCACGCACAACATGCACATACACACACATGAAGCTTCTCTGAGTACAGAGCTACTTGTTTCAAAGTCAGTGACAGTTCTGTGCCTGATAAACCTTGTTTTCCTGCAGAGGAGGGCACAGATTTAGCTGAATAAGACTAAACAACACTGATCAAAGGACAGAAAAACATTTTTGCCTGTATATCTGGCAGCATGTTTTTAGCCAGCAGCGTTTTACCTTAACATGGCCTCATGGGAAGTCTGAACTCACAAGAAATTAGTCATTTACAGTGCCAACTACAGTATGGACCCTCAATTAATAATCATGCATGAAGAAAATAAAGATATATTTCAAGATCTCTACTTTCTTTTTTATTTATTTATTTTTTTATTATTATACTTTAAGTTTTAGGGTACATGTGCACAACGTGCAGGTTTGTTACATATGTACACATGTGCCATGTTGGTGTGCTGTACCCATTAACTGGTCATTTAGCATTAGGTATGTCTCCTAATGCTATCCCTCCCCACTCCCCCTACTCCACAACAGTACCCACTTTCTTAAAATAAAAATTTATATTCTTTCCACCTATAAATGGACTTAGAAAAATTAATATTACAAAAATGGCTCAAATAGGATTTTAGCATATTTTTTGAATAAGTCCCAGTATTGTAATATAATAGGCCTCGCACTGGGAACTTAAGAGTGGGGGCTCCGCCTTGCTGAGCTAGCAATTTGCTCTGCCATGCCTCAAACCACACAACCGCTCATGAGCCTTAATTTCCTTATCTGACTCACATTTTCCTTGCTTACGTCACAGAGTTATTCTGAGAATTAAATAAGATAAACATACTCTGACAATTAAAGTGTTACATGAACAAAAGGTACTATTGTCATTATGTTTTATTCGAAGTAATACAGCCACAGGAATCTTTACAAAAATACACAGATATTCCTGTATAGTTTCACTTTACCTCAACTCTTTCTCAAATCTTCTCTCAAGTCAGGCCAATTAACGCTTCTCCTGGATAGTGTTAATACATATTAATAATTTATAGTTGTGGAGTCACTATCTCAGTACTTGAATCACATTCTCTTCAAAAAATGCACTAACTCTGGTTTGGCTCTGTGTCCCCAACCATATGTTATGGTGGGAGATGACTGGATCATGGGGTCAGATTTCCCCCCTTCTTTTTTTGTGATAGCCAGTGAGTTCTCACGAGATCTGGTTATTTAAAAGTGTGTAACACTTCCCCCTTTGCTCTCTCTCTCCTGCAGCCATGCGAAGACATGCTTGCTTCCTCTTCACCCTTCTGCCATGATTTTAAGTTTCCTGAGGCGTCCCCAGTCATGCCTCCTATACAGCCTGTGGAACTATGTGTCAATTAAACCTCTTTTCTTTATAAATTACCCAGTCTCAGGTAGTTCTTTATAGCAGTGTGAGAAAGCATTAACACACTCTTATAAACCTCTCAAGTAATATGTGCTGTAATCAAATTGTCCATTGGTAAATCAAGTTCACACACATGCTGAAAGAATTATTGGCCTGTCATAATACTTAGGTTGCAATGAGAGAAAAAGATTGTGTCTACATAAACGGCCATGGAACTACTCTGACAATAATACTCGGTCAGGCTAATCCAACATGGAATATGCTCTGAGTCACCAAAAGTGAAAGCTGGAAAACCAGGTCTGTAGTGTATCCTGCCACTATATGTGTAGGCTGAATATGCAAAGACCTGAAGAAATGCAGGATATTTTAAAGAGAGATTTTTTTTGTCTACATTTTGCTGCTTAGTTATGTTTTGTATTTTGCCCCTAAACAGTGAGGGGATTTTTTTTACTAATCTTTATCATTTTTTCCACTTTTAAAGATTCATTTTTGTAACTTTTATGAGATAATCAAACTACACAAGTATTTTTATAACTCTAAATTGGCAAAGTAACTCAATACATGCTTGTGTGTCATAAAGTTATCTTAAAATAATTAATATACAGTATTTCCATTTTCCCCAAGGTTTTTCTTATTCCACAAATGAGAAATTCTCACATTTGTAATTTTACTTTTGGTCATTAAAAAACAGGGAAAAGCAAGCACTGCTGTTAAAATAATAGTTACCTTTAGGGGATGTGGTAGTAATTGGGAAGGGGCATTAAAGGGATTCTGAGGGACCAATAACATATATTTCTTAATGTTTGTGGTAGTTACATGGATCTGTTTATTTTGCAATAATTCATCAAGCTGCTATCATATAATGATGTGTGTATTTTTCTTTGTATGTATGTCAATAAAAAACATTAAAAATTGCATAGAACATAGGAATATTGAAAATTTATACCTCAATCACTATGCTAACCCCATATTTATGAAATTTTCAGTTTTACAGATAAAATGTAGACACAACCATAGATATATACCTTTTCTTTTCTTTTTGTTTTTACTAAAAAATATAAATCTTTTATATAAAGGACCAAGTAAAGGATGTCAATACTGGAAACTAATTTGAAATCTGTACATGTAAAATCATTGTGGAAGCCTGTCATTAAAGTTCTAAATTAGGGCAAAATCATTATCTTCTTTGCCTCAGTATACAAAAGTTTTCTGTAACTAGGGAAATACCGCTCTATGCCCCAGTTTGTCAGAGTAAATAATTATTTCCCTTTTTTATAATTTCAACTTTTATTTTAGATTCAAGGGATACATACATAGGTTTGTTACATGGGTATATTGCATGATACTCATGTTTGCGTTATGAATGATCCCATCATCCAAATAGTGAGCACAGTACCCAATAGAGTGGTTTTTCAGCTCTTTCCTCTTCCCCCTCTCCCCTCTCTAGTAGTCTTCAGTGTCTATTTTTCCCATCTTTGTGTCCATAGGTACCCAATATTTAGCTGTCAGTGAGAATACACAATATTTTGGTTTTTGTTCCTTCGTCATTTCATTTAGGATGATGACCTAGAGCTGCACCCATGTTGCTGCAAAGGACATGATTTTGTTCTTTTTATGGCTGCATAGTATTCCATGGTATTTCACAGTATATGGAAAATATTTTCTTTATTCACATTTTCTGTATTCAATCCACTGATAATGGGCACCTAGTTTGATTCCATGTCTTTGCTACTGTGAATAGTGCTGTGATGAACAAATGAGTGCATGTGTCCTTTTGGTAGAATGATTTGTTTTTCTTTGGGATACTAATGGGATAGCTGGAATAAATTGTAGTTTCGTTTTAAGTTCTTTGAGAAGTCTCCAAACTGCTTTCCACAGTGGCTGAACTAATTTACTTTTCCACCAACAGTATATAAGTCTTCCCTTTTCTCTGCAGCCTCACCATCATCTGTTATTTTTGGTCTTTTCAATAAGTCATTCTGACTAGTGTGAGATGGTATTTCATTATGGGTTTGATTTTCATGCCTCTGATGATTAACGGTATGGAGCATTTATTCATACTTTTTTCGCTGTTTGAATGTCTTCTTTTCAGAAGTGGCTGCTCATGTCCTTTGCCCACTTTTTAATGGGGTTATCTGGGTTTTGCTTGTTGAGTTCTATAAGATACTTTTGGATTTCAGATATTGGACCTTTGTTGGATGCATAGTTGCAAATATTTTCTCCTATTCTGTGTGTTGTTGTTTAATTTGTTGATAGTTTCTTTTGTTGTGCAAAATCTATTTAGTTTAGTTGGTCTCACTTGTTTTTTGTTTTATTGAAATTACTTTTGAGGAAAAACTTAGTCATAAATTGTTTGCCAAGACTAGTGTCCAAAATGGCATTTCCTAGAATTTTTTCTAGGATTTTTATAGTTTGAGGCTTACATCTAAATGTTTAATCCATCTCACATTAATTTTTGTATATGGTTCAAGGTAGGGGTCTAGTTTCATTCTTCTGCATATGGCCAGCAAACTATCCCAGTACCATTTATTGAATAGGAAGTCCTTTCCCCATTGCTTATTTTTGTTGACTTTGTTGAAGACCAGATAGTTGTAGGTGTGTGGGTTTATTTCTGGGTTCTCTCTTGTGTTCCATTGGTCTGTATGTCTGTTTTTGTACCAGTACAATGTTGTTTTGGTTACTGTAGATTTATAATATCATTTGAAGTTGGATCATGTGATGCCTCAAGCTTTGTTCTTTTTGCTTAGGATTACTTTGGCTATTCAGGTTCCTTTTGGGTTCTATGTGAACTTTAGAATAGTTTGTTTCTAATTCTATGAAAAATGATGTTGATTGATAAGAACAGGCTTGAATCTATAGATTGCTTTGGGTAGTATTGCTATTTTAATTATATTAATTTTTCCAATTGACGAGCATGGAATGTTTTTCCATTTGTGTCATCTATTATTTCATTCAGCAGTGTTTTGTAGTTCTTGTAGAGCTCCATCACCTCCATGATTGGATGTACTCCTTGGTATTTCATATATTTTTGTGGCTTTTGTAAATGGAATTATATTCTTGGTTTGACTCTCAGCTTGAATGTTATTGGTGTAGAAATCCTACAGATTTTTTACATTGATTTTGTATGCTGACACTTTACTGAAGTTGTTTATCAGGTCTAGGAGGCTTTTGGTGGAGTCTTTTGGGTTTTCTAAGTATATAATCATATTGTCAGTAAAGAGAGATAATTTGACTTATTTTCCTATTTGGATCCCTTTAATTTATTTCTCTTACCTGATTGCTCTGTCTAGGACTTTCTGTGCTATGTTGAAGAGGAGTAGGAATCCTTGTCTGGTTCCTATTCCTATTCTTTTTTTTTTTTTTTTTTTTTTTTTTTTTGAGACTGTGTCTCACTGCCCAGGCTGGAATGCAGTGGCTTGATCTTGGCTCACTGTAATCTCTGCCTCCCAGGCTAAGCGATCTTCCCACCTCAACCTTCCAAGTAGCATGGAACCACAGGCACAATGCCCAGATAATTTTAGCATTTTTTGTAGAGATGGGGTTTTACCACGTCACTAAGTCTGATAGTTCCTATTCTTAAAGAGGATGCTTCCAACTTTTGCCCATTCAGTATGATGTTGGCAATGGGTTTATCACAGATGGTGCTAATTATTTTGAGATACATTCTTTCAATGCCTAGTATGTTGAGAGTTTTTATCATGAAAGGATGTTAGATTTTATTTAAAGCTTTCTCTGCATCTATTGAGATGATTGTATGGTTGTTGCTTTCATTTCCATTTGTGTGGTTAATCGCATTCATTGATTTGCGTATGTTGAACTGACCTTGCATCCCAGGAATGAAGCCTACTTGATCGTGACAAATTAACTTTTTGATGTGCTACTGGATTTGGTTTGCTAGCATTTTGTTGAGAATTTTTTTGTGTCTCTGTTTATTAGGGGTACTGACCTGTGGTTTTATTTTTTCATTGTGTCTTTGTCAGGTTTTGGTACTATGGCGAGGCTGGCTTTATAGAATCAGTTAGGGAGAAGTCCCTCCTCCTTGATTTTTTAAATGGTTTCAGTAGAATTGGTACCAGCTCTTCTCTGTACATATGGTAGAATTCAGCTGTGAGTCTGTCTGGTCCAGGAATTTGGGGAGTTGGTAGGTTTTTTATGACTGATTCCATTTCAGAACTCAATATTGGTTTGTTCAAGGTATCACATTTGTCCTGTATCAATCTTGAGAAGTTGTGTGTTTCTAAGAATTTAACCATTTTCTATATACGTTTTAGTTTGTGTGAATAGAGTACCCACTCAACATTGGAACACCCAGATTCACAAAACAAGTACTTCTAGGCCTACAAAAAGACTTAGATAGTCACACAATAATAGTGGGAGACTTCAACATCCCACTGACAGTGTTAGATAGACCATCAAGACAGAAAGCTAACAAGAAAATTCTGGACTTAAATTTAACACTTGATCAATTGGATATCTACAGAATATTCCATCCATCAACCATGGAATAAACATTCTTCTCATCTACACATGAAACATACCCTAAAATTGACCACATGCTCAGCCATAAAGTAAGTCTCAATAAATTTTTAAAAAATCATACCAATCATACTCTTGGACCATAGTAGAATAAAAATAGAAATCAATACCAAAATACTACACCATTATATGGAAATTAAACAACTTGCTCCTGAATGCTTTTGGGGAAACAATGAAATTAAGGCAGAAATAACAAAAATTCTTTGGAATAAATGAAAACAGAGACATGTCATCCCAAAATTTCTAGGATGTAGCAAAAGCAATGTTAAGAGGAAAGCTTATCACACTAAACACCTACATCAAAATTTAGAAAAATCTCAAATTAACATTCTAACATCATACCTAGAGGAACCAGAACAACAAGGACAAACTAACCCCAATGCTAGCAGAAGAAAATAAGTAACTAAAATCAAAGTACAACTGAACAGTATTGAGACACAAAAATCCATATAATTAATAAAATCAAAAGTTGGTTCTTTAAAAGGATAAACATGTTTGATAGGCTGGTAACTAGATGAAGAAGGAAAAAAAAAGAGAGGATCCAAATAAGCACAATCAGAAATGAAAAAGATGACATTACAACCAATCCCACAGAAATACAAAAGATTCTCAGAGACTATTATGAACATCTCTATGCAACAAACTAAAAAATCTAGATGAAATGGAGACTTCCTTCTTTATGTAAAGAAAAGGTTACAAATAGAATGGGAATAAATGAAATATTCTTAGTATATTAATATGAGAGAATAATTTGGGGAATCTAGGGAAGAGAGTGAAAAAATGCTAAATGATTTGACCTATGCCACACCTTTGAGATGTAGACCCACAGTGGGTTTTTCTAGACCTTCTGAAGAAGCCTATGTAAATTATTTTTGTAGAATTAAAAGGAAATACATGTCATGATGACAATGACAAAGCTGGGAACCAGTGAAAGTATATGGAATTTGGATTTGGGTTGGGGGAATGGAAATGACTTGGACAGACTGGCATGAGCCTTCAGAAGTAGTTGATTTTTCTCAGGCATATCCACAGACCATGCCCCACACTTCGTGCTTCACACTGAGATAAAAACTACTATGAAGGAATATCTATAAATATCTTTGCTAACAGAAAATTCAAGACTTGGGAAACTAAGGTTTCATTTTTTTATTCAAACTGTAAGCTTGAGTTTGGGATGAGAAAAGAGTAAGAGAAATGAATGGTTATGAGATTATGCAGTGTGATTCGTATTTCTGAAATTGTTTGATATCAAAAACATAAATTTTTTAGTTGGGACAAACACTCATCTTTTGAGAACTAGAAGACTCAATGTTTGCCCACAAATTCACAACTTTGATCGGAAAGGCTTTAAATAGGAAATGAAAGTGGTAAAATAAAAATGTTTGGTTAAAACAATGAAAATAGAATGGTTACTTTGGAGGACATGAGATACTGGAAGAAGACTCACAGTGGAAAAGATACCCAGTAATTTATAGGAGAAACCTATTTGCAAAGAGGAGGCAGATATAAGAGTTATGATGTAAGTTATCTATCCTCCAAAGCACCATGGTTCATAAATTTAAGAACTAACACAAGGAAGTAAATGGAATTTTATTTATTGAATGCTAACTATGTGCTAAGCCCTGTGTTACAGAGACAAAATACAGTGCCTGAGAACCTCAGTCCCTAAGACCCACAGTCTAGTGAATGACGCAGATTATAGGGCTTACAATTAAAGTATAGTATTTTAAATACTGGTAAAGATTCATATGGATTTCTACGTGTATTAGTCTGTTCTCATGATGCTAATAAAAACATACCCGAGACTGGGTAATTTATAAAGGAAAGAGTTTAATTGACTCACAGTTCCACACAACTGGGGAGGTCTCACAATCATGATGGAGGACAAAGGAGAAGCAAGACACATCTTATATGGCAGCAAGAAAGAGCATGTGCAGGGAAACTCCCCTTTATAAAACCATCCGATCTCATGAGACTTATTCACTATCATGGGAACAGCATGGGAAAGACCCACCTCCATGATTCAATTACCTCCCACTGGGTCCCGCTCATGAGACATGAGAATTATGGGAGCTACAATTCAAGGTGAGATTTGGGTGGGGACACAGCCAAACAATATCGCTATAAAATCTGAGATGAGGGACATCTAACGCACACCAGACAGTCATGAAAAAACTAAAAGTAAGTAGACCTTGAAGAGTCCTAAAATGCAGCAGAAAGTCCAAGGATGTTCTAGGAAAATAAGAAAAATACTGTATTTCTCAAATTTGATAAGATAAATTTGCAACTAGATTTAAGAGATAAAAATTTATATCCCAGTGAAAAGAAATCAAGATTGAAGACAGAGCAGTGATATGGGTACAAAAATTGAAAAAGACAAAAGGAGAGAGAAAGAGACATGAGACTTATTCAGGTCATGTACTATAGGCTATTTGGCCAGTTGGGGAATATGAATATCGCATTCCTGATACATTTTAAAGGCAAACAGGAAATGAAAACTCAAATTTACTGAACATCACTATGGAGCTACAAGACTATGCTAAACAAATTCACATATACTGCCTCAAGATATAAAAATTATGGGAAACCTTAAATAGCCAGGCATTCTGTGGAAGTCTATTTGCTAAACTCAGTGCATCTCATAAATTCTTAATGTGCCTTGATAAAAGTCCCTGTTTGAGAAGTTAGAAGAAAAAAATAAAGATATCTAATCTCTGAACCCAATTCTGATCAACAACAACAACAAAAATAGTTAAAGAAAAATGGTGGGCCGGGTGCGGTGGCTCACGCCTGTAATCCTAGCACTTTGGGAGGCCGAGGCAGGTGGATGACGAGGTTAGGAGATCGAGACCATCCTGGCTAACACGGTGAAACCCAGTCTCTACTAAAAGTACAGAAAAATTAGCTGGGCGTGGTGGCACGCGCCTGTAGTCCCAGCTACTTGGGAGGCTGAGGCAGGAGAATGACGTGAACCTGGGAGGCGGAGCTTGCAGCGAGCAGAGATTACGCAACTGCACTCCAGCCTGGGCGACAGAGCGAGACTCCGTCTCAAAAAAAAAGAAAAGAAAAATAAAAGAAAAAATGGCACAAACCTTGGGAAAAATTCAAAATGTTGCCTTAGATCTTGCTATAGTCAGGAACAGAAATGCTAAATGTAGTCAGACTTGTATTCTAAATATAGTTAGATTTGTTATTGGACATTACTTTCTGAACTTTTCAAGTATAGGGACTTCTTTTAAATGTCAAACATGTTTCATAGACTTTTACACGATAATTATATCAGTTAATTAAAAATATACATAAAGGCTATGGATGGGCAGGGGTATTGAATAAACACAGCTACGATAAAAGCACATGTGATTTTTAGAATCTGCTTGAAATTTTTATCCAAAAAAACTACGAATGCAGAATAATATAAAATCAGCCTAGCAGAGTATTTCTTATTTAAAAAATATCATCTATTAAATTTATTTTAATATATTCCCAGTACAATTTCACCAGCATTATTTTTACAAGGGATTAACAAAGTGATATAACTAATGCACTTTTATGAAAGTCACTCTTAAAAGATGGGATGCCTGTTTTTGCCAGTAAGAAGTGGACAATTTCTCAGTTTGGGGATGTGCATTACATCTTTAAGGCTAGCCTGGGGTCATTTAATAAATTATCTTTCCAAGCACTAAATAACTACTAGCTTCAAAGAGTTAGTGAACCCCTTAAAAAGCAAATGATTTATTTCTTTCTCGCCATTAGGGTCAAGCCAGACTATTCATTAATCCTCTTCCCATTCAAGTGAGGCATTAAAGAAACTCATATTATAATCTCAACTACATAGCTGGGACATTAAGTCCAGAAGGGCTTACTGACTGCAGAAGGCCATGAAAAGTTATGTGCAGGGCTGTGACAGGAACTCATAAGCTTCTGGGTCCTGTGCTAAGTCCACAGAGCAATCAAGTTGATGTGCTATAGCTTGGCCTCAATAAATGAAAATGTGCTCATGTAAATAAGCACAGCCCAAGTAAAAAATAAAAGCGTTGAGATACAGATTTCTCCCTGAATATATAATCTACTTTAAGGAATTATTTTATAAATGAAAAATAAAAACTGACTCAAAATTTATTTACAAGCAGATTTTCAACATCTAAGATGACTGACTGCAGTTCAATAAAGAGTACTAAAACCAGAAATCCCTTTCATGTAATATTAAAAGAATCAAGTTTCCTCCAAGCCGAGGGCCCAAAAGATGGCAGTCTGCATCTGGGTTTAGACTAAGCATAATTAATCCCGTTTTAACTAGAATGACTGACTATGCCTTCACCTCTGTAGATTACTTTCTTGAGTTTTTTGTAGCATTTTCTGAATCCAATTTTTAGTTAGTGTCTGAAGTTGATTTAGATAAGCATATTAACAGCTGAAACTTTTATCCAACAATCATTCAACAATGATTTGGTGTCAGACACAGTGTACTGATGTTAAAGTATGTGAGCAAAACAAACAAGTTCCTACTCTCATGAAGCTAATGAGAGAGACAACATAATATGCACACAAGTAGATACTGGATGTAGTACTATGAAGCGTAGTGATCATAAGAGTATATTGGAGGTAATACACGTAGTACCCATTGTAATGGGGTAGGAGTAGAGGAGAAGGCAGTTGGTAAGATTCTCCTGAGGAAGGCTGATGCAGAGCTAACTAGCCAAAGAGGGATGGGAAAGAAATAGCTATGAAATCATATCCCATATTTACATTTCCCACAGATATTTTATGCCATCAGTTTCACTTTGCTGTGTGTTTGCTAACCATGCCTACTTCATTATTATTACTAATTTACTTGGGCTGATCATAGTATTCGGGACTTTTTCATCCATTATCTTAATTCTATTTGATTCTCACAATGACTCTATCAATTAAGTAGGATGATACTGTTAGGTTCATTTCACATATGAGAACCTTGAGTCTGAGATAAAATACTTGCTCAATGTCATATGGTTAGTAAATAGCAAATCCAGAATTGGAAGTCAAATCTTCTGTCCAGTGCAACTGAAGAGAGACTTGAATCTCAACTACACAGACAAGATTAAACAGAAGGGATAAGTCCAATAGTGGCTTATACAGACAGCCAACATTTATAATTGAGGCAAAGCTCATTTGGAGTCTGAATTAAATGAACTGGCATAACACATTCCACAAATCCACTTGCCGGTATATAATATTTTAATGGAGGAATCATGTTTATTTCAATGCAGTCACTTGGCTTCTCAAATTCATAGTTAGATATTTTATTCATAGAGTTTAAAATCTAAGCATTTGTAAAGTGCAGCTTTGTCCATAGCTTTATCAATTGGTACTAGATAATTGGATGGAATAAACTGCCCTATAACATAAAAGCTTAAGAACAAAACCAGCTTGATTTGTAGAGTATATCAGAGGGCTAATACTAAATTTGAAGCTTATCTCAAATGGAAGATACAAACAAAAATATGTTTTTCTTTTTTACATCTAAAACAACCCTAGTTAGATTTAAATTCCCAGTTAAACTTGCCAACCACTCACTTGGAAATGAATGCTATGCACCAATCTTGATTGGTACACAGCTAGAGGTAGACAAGGAGTTCCAATCCAACATACAAAAGGGAGCCTTCGAAGAGAAAATTATACTTTTCCTATTGGCTCTTCTCTTTATTGTATGATGAGTATATTGAATCTTATTCTAATTTTAAATCAATGCTATATAAAGGACTGCCATATTATCATTGTCTATTTGAATTACAGCCCTGTTGCACAGCCTGGAGTGCAGTGGCACAATCATAGTTCACTGCAGCCTTGAACTACTGGGCTCAAGCAATCCTCCTGCCTCAGCCTCCCAAGTAGCTAGTAGTACAGGCATCACACCTGGCTACCACAGCTGGCTAATTTAAAAAAATTTTTTTTTGTAGAGCTGGAGTCTCTCTATAGTGCCCAGGTTTGTCTTGAACTCTTGGCCTCAAGCAATTCGCCCTCTTCATCCTCCGAAAGCACTGACATTACTGGAGTGGGCCATGAGCACCCAGTCCCCTTGTCACTATTAATATAAAAAAGAACTCTGTACTGGTTGGCTCTTGTTTAATGTCTCTTCTTCACATTTGTTTGAACCAAAAATTACGAGCTAAGACCTGATAGCTGTATACTTTAAATCCACCCTCTGAGCCTCTCAAAGCTGATCTATATTCTTATATACTTATCTTTCAGCCAACATTTGTCTGTCACACCAAAATTCTGAGAGTGACAACAATTTGTAAAAATGTGTTACATTTCCAGATGAGTCAGTGCAGTCATCATGTGAAGTACTCAGATACTCTACAGGCCCCAAAGGAAATGCTAACATGGCGTCCAAGTGAATAACAGACAATGAATGGGCATGATTCATTTCTTTTTGGACTCCTTCCCTCTAATCTGAGAATCTCCCTTTCACCAAAATAAATTTTATCTGGAACACATTATTTGGTACTTCATTAAGTAATTAGTGTCTTTAAACACACATCATAGGAAAACACATGGGTTGCACCAGGTAAGCAGTTCATTTTAGACTATGCAAAGGCAACAATAGACTTTTGATTTAAATATTACATTATGAATAAAAGTGAATTGTTAGAGTCAAAAGAACTACACTGATCTATAAGTACAAACCCAGACCATATTTCCAGTACAATTTTGGGATACCTGTTAAGACTGAAAAGAAAATATGATGTTTTGCTACAGAAACTGTAATTTTATCTTCTCTGAGTATCTGTCTTTCAGGTACATGGACCCTATAGATGGAGATCAACTGATAAAATAGACATAAATAAAATCAGAAAAGTTTTTTTAATCCAAGTAATTTTATTGAACTATTAGGATCTCATAGCTAGACTGTATGCACAATACATCTCGGCAATATTAATTGCAGCATAACTTGAATGCCACAATATTAATGCAGTTCAGCTTATCATTCTCTTACTCTTCACTTTTCGTGTGTCTTTTCACTTTTTTCTCCATTTTTGGTTATTGCAAATGTTTATTTTATTGTAAATTGACAACATAATTGTATACATTTATGGGGTACAAATGATGTTATTATTTATGAATGTCATGTGGAATAATTAAATCAAGCTAGCTAACATATTCATCACATCAAATACTTAATGTTTTTGTGGTAAGAACATTTGAACTTTACTCTTAGCAATTTTGAAATATACCATATTCTATTATCAACTATATTCACAATGCTGCATGATAGATGTCAAAAAAAAAACAAGCATATTTCTCTTGTCTGAAATTTTGTACCTTTAACCATTATCTTCCCATTCCCCACACACTTCAGCCTCCGTAACCACCATTCTACCTTCTGCTTCTGTTAGTTCAACTGTTTTAGATTGCACATGTAGGTAAGAATGTGAGATATTTTTCTTTCTGTGCCTGACTTATTTCACTCAGCGCGATGTTCTCCAATTCCATCAATGTTGTTGCAGATGACAGAATTTCTATCTTCTTTAAGGCTGAACACTTCTTTCATTTTTTTAATCCATTCATCTGTTGATGGACATTTAGTCTGATTCCATAACTGGTCATTGTCAGTAATTCTGCAATGAACATGGGAGTGCAGACATCTCTTCAACAAACTGATTTCAAATATTGGGGGTTCATACCCAGAGATAGGATTGCTGGATCATATGGTAGTTCTATTTTTAGGTTGCTGAAGAACCTCTATAGAATTTTATATAATGGCTTTACATTCCCATCACAGTGTACAAGGATTTTTTTTTCTCCATCCTTGCCAACACTGCTATCTTTTGTGTTTTTAGTAACAGCCATTCTGACAGGTGTGAGATAATATATCATTGTGGTTTTAATTTGCTTTTCTCTAATGATTAGCAATGTCGAGTATTTAAAAAACTTTTTAAATAACTGAAAGGGGCTTAAGAAATTATTCAGTTCAGTTTTCCAATTATAATAGTTAGAGCCACTATAAAAAATTCTTGGTTATTTCAAAAATCGTGTATCAATCTGAAATCATCTATCTTTGCAGAAATACCATTCTTTCTAGATTTAAGACGTGAGTTTCCAAATTCCTTATCTAAAGCCTGAGTTCCCATAGATAATAAACACAGGCCGGGCCTGGTGTCTCACGCCTGTAATCCCAGCACTTTGGGAGGCCGAGGCGGGTGGATCACGAGGTCAGGAGATAGAGACCATCCTGGCTAACAAGGTGAAACCCTGTCTCTACTAAAAATACAAAAAATTAGCCGGGCGTGGTGGTGGCGGGCGCCTGTAGTCCCAGCTACTCAGGAGGCTGAGGCAGGAGAATGGCGTGAACCTGGTAGGCGGAGCTTGCAGTGAGCGGAGATGGCGCCACTGCACTCCAGCCTGGGGGACAGAGCAAGATTCCGTCTTACTAAAAAAATTAAAAATAAAAAAAATAAGCTACACTCAGACTGTGGATTACATAAGGTCAAGGTTTAAGACTTTGTTCATTTATATTAAGGGAATAAATAAATGAACTGATGGGAGAATGAATCTAAGTTCTATGTTAGATTATGACCAGGGTAGGCACCGTGCATGCTGATTCACCTACGGGTTCCCAGCATCCAGCACAATGCATGGCACACAGTCGCCCCACAAGTTTTGTCAAATAAGCTCTTTGACCATCTCTTCCTGCAAGCTGGGGTAAGAACTTTTAAATAACGATTTTTTGTCATATGGTGTATTTAAGTTTTAAAATCTATCATTTAAAATCTATTTCAAAGTGGCTGTTAGCTGCTGCATCCTAGAGTATCTCCCCCATTACAAGTCTCTAAAATTATCAGTTCTGTTCATGGGAAGAATTGCATGTGGCTCTCTAAATAATCATACTTGTAGAACTAGCCTATTTTTAGAGGTCTTCCTTCAAAACAATGATGAATCTCTGGACTTAAGGTAGGGAACTTCTTAATAGGAGCAATATGTTGAGAAATTTCCTCTTCAGTTTGTCCTTCTTTAAAGTGAATCTACATTTGGAGCTGTTGTTTCATCAAGGATCAATAGCTGCTCTGTTCATTTCAATGTTTTCTTTCAGTCTCAATCCTTTTCTTTTAATTTCTCTGCCCTTTCTGAGACTATATAGAATGTGTGAGACGCTCCTGCACAAATTCAGGATCACAAATGAGGAGAGCTAAGGTGAAACACATATTAAATAAACACACAGCGAGAGGGAGGGAGAGAGAGAGAAAGAGAGGCAGCAGAGAATACCAAGGCACAATAGATTGAAAAGGGGGACAGCTATACCACTGAATTTAAAAAAAGACCTTGTGACCCAAAAAAAGTCAGTGACAAAAAAAAAACTTTATGACCTAAAAAAAAGGAGTGGAGGTGGATCAAACAGCCCCAAAAAAACAAAAGCAGGAAAGCAAAAGGTGGGAAGAAAATGGCAAAACACAAAGGGTAGGAGAAAAGCAAGAGGCCGACAAGAGAGGATTTATGTTTGGATGTCTTTGACCCCGGGGGGAGACAGCTGACAATAAGATCTGACTGCATGCAACAGGAAGGATTTCACATAAATAGAGGACATGTCATGCAAAAAGCAGAAGAAGCAAAAGGCTTGAAAAAGAAAAGTGGAAAGCAAATAAACTCATAAACATCAAAGAAAAAATATTTCTTGAACATCAACGATTCTATCGTCAGCATCTCTAAGAGTTTTCAACAGTAACTTTCCTGTCCCTGTCTTACTGACAATCTCTCCAGGCTCTTCTGTGAGAAGTTAGAAAGTGCTTTGGAGGCCAGAGAGGGCCAAGAAATCCCCTCAGAGCTCTTTTTGGCCATGCTTTCTACTGGATTTCTTTGAGATTTCCCAAATGTCTTAAGTCAACGGCAGTGAGAGTAGTTATTAAACAAGGAATGCTGTGAACACCTTTATCTTCAGAAGCCATAAATCTTAGGTCCTGATTCTAGAGGGATCTTAAAGCTACATATATATTTGAAGGAATTAATTGGCAAATATTGGCCATAAGTTCATTTGCTTCCACATGTAAGCTTTTTTCTACTTTAAACCTCAGGATGAATGTCATTTATGAGCAGTTTAAATTCGAGGAAATATTCAAATTTCCAATAAACTTGGTATATTCATCCAGCAGAAAATTATGAAGTCATTAAAAATAGCAGTCTCAAAGAACTAAGAAATGGGAGAATATTCATGATATAGTTTTAAGAATACAGTTCCAATTATTTATAATACATATAAATAGGCATATATTGAATAATTTCTTTAGAGAAAATTAAATTAAGTCCCCATTGTATACTACGAGCAGTCTGTATTTATCATTTGTAGCACTCGCTGTGATGGTTATTACTTATTTCCTCAATAACCCGTAAGCTGTTTGTCATGTGTATCTAGCATGCCCAGTGCCCAGCACTGTAGTTGATCCATACTGAGTACTCAATAGATGTTGCTAAGCAAATTAATGAGAGAAATAAACAAGTAAATAGAAAAAAAACTGAAAAGCAACATACGATATAATTAAATTTGTTTTCTTTGGAGTAATGTCATTAGAAGTCGTTTTAATTTTCTTCTTTAAACATTCTATCTGTTAAAAACTTCTAAAATTAGAATAACTTCCATAATCACAAAAAGTTATTAGTAAAAGAATCCAGTCCCAAACAGCACATATTGTATGATTCCATATACGTGAGATGTCCAGACTAGGAAAATCAATAGAGAGAGTCAGATTAGTAGTTGCCTAGGGCTGGGGGCTGGGTGTGACAGGGACAGGGAGTGAATGCTAACGAGATTTCTTGTTGGCATGACAAAAATGTTCTAAAATTAAATGCTGGTGATGGTTTCACAACTCTGTATATACACTCAAAAGCACTGAACTGCATACTTTAAATGGGAGAATTTTGTGAAATGTAAATTATATCTCAATAAAGCCGTTTAAAATACTTTAAAGTTATTAGTAAAAATAAATCATTACTAGCTCTTATTTTTTCATTTGAACCCACAAACAGGGCTTTGGTGTTATAACTCTGAATATCTCTCTAAAAATTAACTTTTTCATCCTAATTTCTCAACAAAGGGCAATAGACAAGTTTAGCACAAAGTGTGAGCACTTTCAGGAGAGATATTTCTTAGTTGATAAGCTAGGTTACCTTTAGATAAATTTTTCTGGGCTTAAAACATTATTGGCGAGGTGTGGTGGCTCACGCCTATAATCCCAACACTTTGAGAGGCTGAGGAGGGAAAATAACTTGAGATCAGGAGTTTGAGACCACCCTGGCCAACATGGCAAAACCTCGTCTCTGCTAAAAATGCAAAAATTAGCCGGGCATGGTGGCACATGCCTGTAATCCCAGCTACTTGGGAGGCTGAGGCAGGAGAATTGCTTGAACCCGGGAAGCAGAGGTTGCAGTGAGCCAAGATCACACCCCTGCACTCCAGCCTGGGCGACAGAGCTAGACTCCATCTCAAAAAAAACAAAATTATTATTTGCATCATGCACACACATATACACACAATTCTCAATAACAAAACACAGGAAACCTATTATGTTTGAAAAATATGCAATATTCCACAAATAATAGCTCAGCAGACTAAAGCCATTACTACCTTTCTTCCTTTAGTGAACATCTCTATCATCTCCTAAAGAATATATCTTATCATTTAACAACAACTCTCTAACAACTTTGCTCTGAGTCAACTAAATTCCTCATAATGTCTTTCATAAGAGGGAGGTAGGGTTGTCTCTTAGAAAGGTAAGGTTGTCTCTTAGAAAGTAAGACATCTCTTTGGATTGCTGAAAGCAAGCTCCTTGGCCAATGGCCATTTCCCTTTAGAGTTTACAATGTGGAATAATCTTGAGACAGCTGATGTAGGACCAGCTCAATCATGGAGAAAAGTGGTCGGGACTGAAATGGCATAGTCACTGAAATCATAAAGGTCATTTTTTTAAAACATACCATGATGGAGACAGAAACCCATTTTTATCACACTCTGAACTGACTTTAAGTTTCAATCTCTTAAGCAAAGGCTGTCTTTGTTTTTGTCATCACACAATGTCCTATAAATTGTAAGCACTAGGTTAAATGATTATACTTTAAGGGATAATAATATAATATTGTTATGATGAAACACTCTTGAAATCGGAGTGGCATGCCCAGAGTGATGGTGCAATCCAGCTACCTGAGAGACTGAGGTGGGAGGATTGCTTGAGCCCAGGAATTCAAGACCAGCCTGGGCAACATAGTTAAACCATGTCTCAAAAATTGTTTTTAAATTGGGATGAGCAGGCCAATCCCAAACTCACTTAAACATACCCAATTTAAGAAGACTTTTAAACTTCAAATTTTGAAATTGTTCTTTGACGATTATGCATGCTAATAATGGGCTTCCCTATTACCTAAAGCCAAATAAATGGATGAATGCGGGAATGAACAGAAGGATGGACAGACAGTAGATATAGATGAAAGAATAGACAGGGATAATTGAAAGAAAGAATGAGAAAGAGGAGGGGAAAGGTGGGTAAGAAGGGAGGAAAGGAGGGAGACAATGAGAATTTCAACTGGGAATGATAAACTATAAGAAGTCAGTTTAGAAGAAATAATAATTTTGGTCTGAAAGACTCGCAAAATGAAGTAGAATTAAGAGGCATAAGTTAAAATAGTATCATGATAGCTAAAGAAAATCCACTTTATAGTATGCTTGTAAGAAAATAGAGTACAGTGGGGCAGTGGGCAGGGGGAGATTGTACTGTTTTTAACAATACACTATTTTTCAATTATCCATAATTTACTGAAAAATAAATTCCAACTCTGTCCTATTTTAGACAACACTGTCATATGTTCAAGTTTGCTTTGACAGGGAGAAAGGTCGAGGGTTTTTTTAAAATATGACTCAGCAATATATTCCTGAGGTGAGTTGTCCTGACACAGGGTAGCAGGGGTTGAAACACAGTAACACTTAACTCGTTAACAGAAAAGCTCTCATAAGCTCAAAATGGGATGTACATACAGCAATAAACTGTTCAACCTTACACAAGGACACAAAAGTGAAAAACAAAAACAGGGGTAGCATTCACATTTCAAACAGCATAGTGGGCCCACTGAAATATCACATTGAAGTTGAGGGAAGTCAACCACATGATCATACTTTTAAATACTATTCACAGATGGACTAGTTTAAAATGCAGTCAAAACAAGAAAAAGTCTAAAAGCAGGGAAATAGTGTAACGTCTGGGACGACATAAGCATTGGGATGAAGTGCAGACAGCACAGAGGTAGGCGTCAAGGATCTTCTGTCATTCTTAATTCTATAAAAAAATCACAACTTCTTCAGGTTTCATTTTCTCTTCTGAAATGTGAATATCTGTCTGACTTGCCTCTTGAGATCATTTTATAGTGATTAAAGAGCTAATATTTGTGAAAACAGTTTAAAAACCATAGAGTACTACAAAACATAAAGGAGAATTTGAATTTAAAAACAGGTTAAGATAATGGAGGCTCCCAGTGTCATCTGGTCCCAGGCTGATGCTTGACAGGTAAAACTGGAATTTGCTGCCCCAAACTATAGTAATTCTCCGGAATTTTTTGCTTTGCTTGTGCAGAGAAAAGGAATACACCAAAAAGGTAGAAGCTCAAATATAGGAGGTGCTGCCGTACTGCTGTGGTCTGAGTGAATAGGTGCCCCTTTAAGTTACAAATGTCACTCGCCTACATCCTGGACTCCTCCACATTCTAATGAGAGTATTGGGACAGACATCACATGAGGCTTAATCTGGAAGAACTAGAAAAAACACAATGCACGCAGTGTACAAGTCATCAGGGGCCCTCGTTTAGCCAGCAGCATCCTTTTCTGGTCTTTGGGTTTCACAAAATAATAGAGGAAAAAGACATACTCTGAAGAAATCCCAAAACAGGAAGAGAAGGAGCAGGAGGAGAGGAAGCACAACACTCACAGTGCCCAGGAAAGTGGTGATGGTGAAGAAGTTGATTAAAAGAGCTCAGATATCTCCCCTGCAAAAGCAACTGCCTGAGGAGTCTACAGCAGGTGAATAGTTTTCAAGGTCTTTTAATTTGGATAAAATGACCAAAGAGGAGGAGGATGCTTGTGACTTTAGTACAAACGACATGTAACAGAACCTGGTTTCTTAATGTTTTGAGCAAACTGCTGGAGTGTTCTATGTGTATAATGCACCAGTGTGTTATGGCATGACATAAACTGTATAAATTTTGTAAATATGTATCATAATATATTCATGAAAACAATCAGGACTTTTTTTTAAAAAAAAGAATAAGTTAAGAATAATTGAGAAATCCCTGTATTTGGGATCCAGGTCACTTTTTTCTTTCCTGGTGTAATGTTTTCAAGGGGAAAAGTGATTCAGACATCTTATCTCTCTACTTTTCCTTTCAAGAGCCTGCCCTGCCAGATTTTTTTTCCCACCCCCTCATCTCTCAGGCATCAACTGGCAGTGCTGGTGGATTAACTCCAGCACAAGAATGTGTGAAAGTTGCTCTTCCCAGTCTGGTCCTCTCCCGACTCTTTAGTCATATGCATAATGGCTTAGAACCTGTCCCCAAACAACCTTGAACTAAACTAGATATGCAGTGCTCTACTTCTGGAGCTTGAAGGACTTTCTTATTATGAACGAACAGCTTTTGAAACAGAAGGAAATGAGAGGGACCAACATTTCTTTCTGTGACTTAAATTGTACTTGCTTCATTTTGGGATGCCTTGGAGTCTGTTCACATCCTGTTCTTTTCTTCTAAGTGTGAGTTCTCAACATAAGGGAAAGCAGAGAGGGCAGCTCTTGAAGGTAGAAAGAAGGAAAGATACTCTGTCTCACTTCATTTGATTCCCCTTAGAGTTCTGCAAAGACTCATTAGCAGAGGGCTAAGATAACCCTAGTACAAGTGCAGCTAGAAATGAATGCATATTTAGCACCTACTATGTGCCAGGACCTAAGTTGCATGTTTCTATTCATTGATTCTACACAACCATACCCCATTTACAAATGATAAAACATAAGAACTACCATGGTAGTTCCCAAATGATTGCCAAGAACTCACTGAAGAGAAAATGCTTCTTTTCCTACTGCTTGCCTGTTTAGCAATGACTAGTGCATGAGAGTAGTACTTACCTGTGCCCTTCAGGTAGCATGTGGATATGACTCTGGGGACAGACAAGCCTAGTTTTAAATTCCTATTGGGTCACTTTTGTTCATATAATCTTGAGCAAGAAATATCTACCATTTCTGTTATGTTAGATCCCCCAGGCTGGAGTGCAGTTGTGTGATCTCAGCCCACTGCAACCTCCACCTCCCACGTTGAAGCCATTCTCCTGCCTCAGCATCCCCAGTAGCTGGGATTACAGGCACCTAACACCACGCCCAGCTAATTTTTTTTTTTTTGTATTTTTAATAGAGATGGAGTTTTGCCATGTTGGCCAGGCCAGTCTTGAACTCCTGACCTCAGTTGATCCACCCGCCTCGGCCTCCCAAAGTGTTGGGATTACAGGCGTGAGCCACCATCCCCAGCCTAAACAATTCTTACAACAAAAACACAACAACTTAAGACAAATAAGCTAGATGTGAAGGATGTTGCTGCTATTATTCCTGCACATTTTTCTAAACCAGTGGTTCACGCTTGAGGTAATTTTGCCCCACAGGGGACATTTGACAATATCTGGAGTTGCTGTTGATTGCTACGCCGGAGAGTGGCAATGCTACTGGCATCTAAGAAACAGAGGCCAAGGTTGCTGCTAAATCATACTACAATGCAGACAGCCCTCTTAAAACAAAGAATTTTCTGGGCCAAAATATTAATAGTGGCAATGTTGAGAAACCCTTCTCCAAGGGAATAAAGTAGGCAAAGTTGAAATCAGATAAATCTGTTAAGACCAATTGATGACATTCTACTTATTTAACAGAAATACAAGTGACATGGTTTGGCTCTATGTTTCCACCCACATCTCAGGTTGAATTATAATCTGCAGTGTTTGAGAAAGGACCACGTGGGAGGTGATTGGATCCTGGGAACAGATCTCTTATTTGCTGTTCTCATGATAGTGAGTGAGTTCTCACAAGATCTGGTTGTTTAAAAGTGTGTGGCACTTCCCCCTTAGCTCTCTCTCTTCTGCTGTCATGTGAAGATGTGCTTGCTTCCCCTTCACCCTTACACCATGATTGTAAGTTCCCTGAGGCCTCCCCAGACGTGTCTCCTGTACAGCCTATGGAACTATAAGACAATTAAACCTCTTTTCTTTATAAATTACCCAGTCGCAGGTAGTTCTTTATAGCAGTGTGAGAATGAACTAATACAACAAGCAAGAGAATATGTAGACAGACCCTAAAAATATTCATGTACTGTGATCTACTCACTTCAGTTTTAGGAATTCACCCTCATGAATGCACCCAAAAATTTTCATAAGAGCAAATAGATTGGAAAATTCAAAATAGCTACTTGTCAATTGTAGATTAAGTGATTACAGGAAAGGTAACCATACAATTTGTTTCCCAAACTTGTATGATATGAAGAGTAAAGGAGGGTATTTTATTAATTTTTCAGGACAATGGTCATATATCAGGATTTCTCTGGGCAAACAAGGTTATATGGTTCCCTGGTTATAAGAGAATGCGAAAATAAAGTATGTCACGTTGTTATGGAATGATATGTAGTCAGCAAAAATATTTTAAAGGATATTTAACAACATTGTAAAGTATTAATAATGTATTTTATATATCCAGCCCTTTACAAGGCTAGATATATTTATGAATCAAATTTTATAATATATATCCTTATCTGTGTTGAAAAAAGAATGGAAAGATATAGTACATAGCATTTTTAACATTAGTTCACTGGCTGTTGAAATTACAGCTGATGATTTTGGTTTTTCTCTATATTCAAAATTGCCTATAATTTTTTTAAATTATAAATATATCCTGCTTCTTTAAGAAGAAATGTAATTCAGTCCCAGTTGATGAGGCAAAGTTATTCTTCACAGAACAATGTCAGCTACTAAATATAGAAAAAATGATATAAATTAGAAAAATCACACTTTTTATACCTCCCAATGAAATAATTATTTCAGGCAAAGATCGTCAATGCATTTTAAAATATTTAGGTGAAAGATTGTTGAGATACTCACAAGGTGCTAAGGTATTAACCAACAAGTTAGTTCCTAATTGTAAAGTGAAAAATAAACCTTCACAATGAAGAGATTTGGTGATGACCATACCAACAAAGTGATCAAATTTAACATCATTTTAGTGAAAAACCTGGCATTATACGCCTTCTGTTGTGATGTAACATGAAATAAGAATATCACTTATGGAATATCCTAGCCAAAAATGTTTAATTTAAATCTAATTAAGCCATTAGACCCACTTTAGTTTATAAGAAATCCAAAGAGTATAAGAACTAGGAGAACCACAGCATGCAGAAGAAATCAGACAAATCCAGAATGTGGGACAATACAACTGTCCTGCAATGTCTTCAAAAAGTAAATGCTATAAAAAAGAAATAAAGGGATTTTGAGATTAAAAGACACTAGAGAAATGTAACATGAATACAATCTGTGAACTTTGTTTGAAAAAAAGAGAGGGAATGAGAGAGATAAATGTCATCTTTAGATAATTGGGGAAATTTGAATATAAATTGAATATAAATTGGTTATATTATCATGTGTGTGGGTATAATATGAATATAAAATTATCTTAGATATGATGATGGCATTGCAGTTATATGAAATATTATGGTAAATATTATGTCTGCAACATATTTTCAAGGTGTTCAGAAAAAAGTTCACATACTTACAAATAGCTATACAAAGTAAATATGGCAAAACATGAATAACCGCTGAACGAAGGTAATGAGTATACAAGCGTTCATATTGTACTATTCTTTCAATCTTTCTGTATATTTAGAAAATGTTTAAAGTTAATGGAAAAATATCCAAAAAGGTACGTCTAATGTAATATATTTGAAGCAGTGTGATTACATTTAAAGCAGCATAATTAGTAGTCCCAGAGTTAACCTTTGTCTTTGTAGGTTACATGGAAATGATGAACCTACAGCCATTCCCTTATTCTGCACACCACTTCAGGCCAGCTTTTCCAGTTTCACTTCTATGGGTCTCGTCACTTCCTGTGATATATTTCAGTTTCCGTCCCCTCCACCACAGACAGTACCACTTTCTTCTACCTCCTCCATCTTTGAGGGTCCTTATCTCCCCAAGAACAATGGAAATAGAGCACAGATCAATCAGTAACTAACTTCCTTCTAGTGGCAAAAACAGTTAATGTCAAATTAGTTACTCCCAGGTACTCCCCTACTTTTCCCAGGCTACCTCACAGTTAGGTTGGGGTCATGTAACTGGCTCAGAGGAAAAAGGCCGGTTCTAGGCCAAGATAGCTATGAGCTATGCAGCCACTTCCATCCTTGTCTACCCTTATCGCAGAGGCCCTTAGTGTGGCTGCAAAATGAAGGAAGGTCCCCCATTCACATTAGACTGTGATATGAACAAGAAATACATGTCTGTTGTGCTAAAGCCACTGAGATTTCAGGGTTTGTCTGTTACAACAGCTAGTCAGAATTTCTTAGTTTCTAAATCTTTCTGAGAGGCTAACAGGAAACCCCTCTACTACTGCATCCAGTTTACCCTTTCTTTGAATATTGCCTTTAATATGCAATTAAGAAAAAACTATTGGTGTTCCCTTAGGAAATTTGTATCTCCCACAATTTTCAGAGTAAACAATGCGCATTCTTCCAAATCTCTACTTAACATAGCAACAAGCACATTTGACCATTTCCTCAAAAAGAAAAGAAAAAAGGCTGGGTGCGGTGGCTCACTCCTGTAATCCCAGCATTTGGGAGGCCGAAGTGGGCGGATCACCTGAGGTCAGGAGTTCGAGACCAGCCTGGGCAATATGGTGAAACTCTGCCTCTACTAAAAATGCAAAAAATTAGCCGGGCATGGTGGCATGCATCTGTAATCCCAGCTACTCAGGAAGCTGAGGCAGGAGAATCGCTTGAACCTGGGAGGCAGAGGCTGCAGTGAGCCGAGATTGCACCACTGCACTCCAGCCTCAGTGGCAGAGCAAGACACTGTCGCAAAAAAAAAAAAAAAAAGAAAGAAAAGAAAAGGAAAGGAAAGAAAAAAAGAGAAGGAAGGAAGGGAGTGATGGAGGGAGGAAGACGGAGAGAGAGAGAAAAAGTGAGAGAGAAGGAAAGAGAGAGAAAGAGAGAAAGAGAGAGAGAGAAAGGGAGGGAGGGAGGGAGAGAGGAGAGATTGCTTAATAGGTTAGGAAGTTCTTTTGCCGGGACTTCTACATATCCTCCTGTATGGGTCAGATGTGTCACACCCAGACACACAGAAAGCCAAAAAAGCATTAAAATGGGCTACAATTTGGTGACTTGGGAACAAAAACATAAAAACATAATATTTTCTTAGAAAGGATTTCTAAGCCTAAAAATGAATTATTGCCTGGACAATGACAGCATTAATCCTGGAAGAAAACATATCTGGCTGGCTCTGTATGAGAATTCAAATTTCTTGATTTCTTTACCACCTATTGATTGGCAACATCTCCAATGAACAATTTTACTTATTTCATTTTAAATTGATTTCTCTTTTTAGCAAGACTTTGCTTTTTGAGAGCACTGAGGCAAAAAAAAAAATCATTTAATTTTACTTTTCAAAATCAATGTCTACAAGACCCTTTCAGTCAATGGATTACCCTTGCTATCCATTAGACACCTTTCTAGGCTGTTCACTGACCTTTTGTATCACATAAACGATTGCAGCACTTTCAGTCTTACATAAAATGTTTTTGTCATTTTCCCCCTTTGCTCTTTCTGTCACTTTTAAGTTCTGAACTTCACTCTGTAATTGCTCAGCTTCTCGTTTAAACTTGACATGCATTATGTGTCTTTTGTGCCCTTAATTACATTTTGTACTTTGGGGTTCAACTGTGTTGGTCTTTTCTAATCCTACTATATTGATTGCTATACAGCAAGCCTCCTTCCCTCTGGGAACACTGTTTATCTTTAAGCTATTTTTTTTCCAATGCTGAGAACCACTAAATTTCTTTCTACTGCTCTTTCCAGGAAATCTCAGACTATCCTGTTGTGATGCCAAGATCTATTCACTAGAAACATAATTACTTCTCTTTCAACATGAGCTCTCTATAGGCATATTTGAAAAAGAAACCAAAGTGACAAAATGTAGAAAAGATACATGTGTCAAGAACAGACAAGACATTTCAGAATATTCAGGAAGCAAAAAATATATATTTTATAAAATTATGAGAAGGAGAAAAAAAGGATGGTTTCTTAAAGAAATATAATATGGGAAACATTGAGTTAAAGCACAGTATAAACACATGGATTTTACGAAATTAAGAGTATACAACTTTAACGTCTAGTGCACCAAACACAAAAGCACTAGCTGTGAAGAATGTTATCATTTGTCAAATGCAGGCAAACATCTTCTTCTATGAAAACATGTGCGACAGTCTCCTCATTTGTCCCACTCTACCCAGTATTATCTCCCTCCAACATTCTCCAGAATGCAGCCAGAGTCCTTACCATAAAATGCATCTTTAATCATTTCTCTGCTGGAAAAGCTTTTAATGACTCTCCATTCTAAAATAAAGCCCAAATGCCTATAAAACCCTAACTATCTGGACCCTATTTACTTTTCTTTCTTCATTTCTAGCCACTTCCCTTTCTTCCCAAAAGCTGTATGTTCCAAACAAAATGTTCTTATGGTTTTCCTCTGGACCTTTGTATACACTGGTTTCTCAGAATGCTCTTTCCTGCCCCAACTCCTCTTGGTCTGTCTATTGCTTATTCATCTTTCATGTAAATGCCTCTTCTTACCTGACTCAAGTAAAAATTAAGCAACTTGCTTCTGTATATTATTATAGTTCATTGTATTTCTCCTATCATAACACATAACTCACTGTTACATTATCTTGTTTACTTACCTGCAACCCACTTTATTCAGCAAGCAATAGGATGGTAATGACAAATATTTATCATTTTTGCCAATATCCCAGCACCCGGCACTGTACCTAGCACCTGATGAAGACTGATAAATGCTTTGTTGGATGGATGTCGTACAAATATTTAGTAACCCAAGGTCTAATTTTAACCTCTGGTTGCAATTCTTGTTGAAAATCTCTCCAAAATAAGAACTGGCAACCCTTAGAATGTGCATTAAAAATGGCTCATTAGCAGGATACCTTTGGGATATGGGAGAGTTGATGCCTCTATTATCTCTTTCCTACTAACCATAAGGGCTTGTAGTGATAAAAGATGCCCATCATGTTCAAAATTCAGCAGTTGGGGTTCTCATAGCACCCACACAGTCCATCTTCACCTGTTTAGAGGTACTCATTTAGCCACCAAAACCTTCCAGGTTCTACTCTACAGAAGAATCAGGGTGGCCCAGTAAATGCCATCTCCCACAATTTTTAGCCTGACAATAGGATGGATTAAGCATTTTAGAAGGAAAAGTACTCCTTCCAAAGGCAGTCAGCCTCTTTCTATTGTGTAATGAATCAGTCTACTTTTCTGTCTTAGTAAATCTAGTACAATAAGAAAAATTGCATCTCTTTGGAATGACTAAGCAGCTTATAGGATCTCAGAGTCCTCATCTTAGAAATAGTATCCTGGGAACTTTAGATTCAGAGATAGAGAAAAGTGGCTCAAAGCTGTACTAATCCCCTCTAGAAGTCTCTGAAATGAAAAACTACTTAATTCAATATATTCTGCTTGATTTTAAAAACTTCATTCCATCCTTTCCAAAATTTCTCCTGCAAGGGCAGGAAATTCAACCAATGGAGGGTACAGTAAAGGGAAACTGTATTGAATCAGATTTGGAATATTTACATATTGAAGTTTATGCTCTAAAATATCAAATTTAGTGACTCAGGAGAAAACTTCCTTTAAAAATTATGTGAATGTCATTAAGTACTACCTTGATTTTGCAAGAAATAACGTTTTGTTTTTTGAGACAGAGTCTTGCTCTGTCACCCAGGCTGGAGTGCAAAAGGTAATAAGAAATAAAGAAAGCCTTTGAGCATTTGGAGGAACAAATTCAAATCAAAAATAGTTTTCATTTTTTAAAAATTATTAACAGAAAAGGGAAAAACATGAAAATTATCTGGCTTACTGCCCAAACTAAGGGCATCACTAAGAAAGTATTTTCACTCCTCTTAATATCAAGAGTATAAGAATTCTGCTACCAAAAATTAAAAAAATTGAAGCTTCATGTCCAGGAGAGTGGAGGTAAAGCAAAATGCTACCCAAACTATTGGTAATTTATTAGTAAGTGTAATTTAAAATCAAATGCTTTTTGAGTTATAGAATGTGGAATAATCAACCTTTCAGGGTTCAAATGGGCCACAGATTTTCAAAAAGGACATCAATAGAAATAAACTATAGAAAAGCGATTTGGACTGTCCTAAATCTAAAATAGCCCTAGTTCCCAAATATGTCTGTTCATGTGCTTCTTTTTATGCCTGACTACAAATTTGCTGACAGATGTTGTGTCTCTTAATAGTCAAATTTTGATATTTCTTCTTTGTTTACCCAGTAATTGCTCTCAGTAATACCTCCCGACTTTACTCTTACCAAAAACTAAACTTGGGTACTTTATGAGTGACCCTGACATTTTCTAGTAGCTCCTTATTTCCTCAGATGCCAAAACCAGCAACTAATTCTTGAATATTTTTTCCATACCTGACAGAGCCTGCAATCCCATCCTATGACTGTCCAAATAAATACAGTTCAGCCATCAAAGTGAGTCAGAAGTAGGTCACCTACCTGGACCAGTGATGGAAAGGTTGGGCATTTGAACAGAAAATTAATGAATATTAAAGTGAGGAAGTTTAATGGATATTAAAGTTAGAAAGTGTAAGGTGCTTTCCTGCCCAGAGATTAGAAAACCTGACAAGTCTAGAACTCTAATAACCACAAATGGCCTATTGCAGCTTTATCAAGATGCGCTCCACAGGACAGTAACATGGGAAGATGCCCCCCAGATTGCCTTTCATGAGCAATAAATGTAGAAGCAACTACACAACACAGTTTTTCTCTTGCAGATTCAGAAAGTGCATTAGCATATTAAAAGATTTTTAAAGCCTGTCCATAAATAGACCTATTTATCTCTGTTTAATCTGATATTTAATCAGCTTTTTGCCAAACATTTTTAAAAATTATTTTTAATTTGTATATATTTATCTTGTAAAATATATTGCCAAACTTTTTTGACCACTGAATACCTATTAAGATCTCAGAGAACTGGTATCCCAAGAAATATGCTTGAGAAAAAGCTGACCTGCTCAGTCATTCATATATGCTGCTGCTTCTTGATCACCTAGGGCTACCCTATAAGGTCAGGCATTGACCATTTGATGTCCTAAAGCTGCGTTTCTTAAACTTCTACATGCCTATGAGTCACTGGGGATCTTGTAAAAACATAGATTCTGATTCAGTAGGTCTAAGGTGGGCTCTGAGAGTTGGGGTTTCTAACAAGCCTCCAGGTGATGCCAATGCTGCTGGTCCGTGTCACATTTTGACAAAGCTCTACAGGGACCTGGCAATGGGAAAATATTCATATCTCCAATCTCTTTATCTTACCATTCTTAGTAACAAATCTTCCTAAAATACTGCTTTCATTATGTCACTTTGCTGGTCAAAACTTTCAGTGCTTCCCTCTTCTCTTCCACGTTAGTCATTCAATGATAGACATTTATTAAACCTTTATTGTGTGGTAAATAGATTAAGAAAGCCTCTGTCCCTATATACTCAAGAAAGAGGTGGGTAAGAAACAAGGCACAGAATGCTGGGAGCCAAAACAGTAGAGAATAGCTAATTTCAGTAATTTGAACCTGCTACATGACTAAACCAATGATTCCCAAAGCGTGTTGCCCAAACCATCAATGGAAACCATCAGCCTGGAAACTTGTTAGAATGCAAATTCTCAGGGCTCATCCTAGACCTACTTAATCAAAAACTTCAGAAGTGGGGTCTAGAAATCTGAGTTTTAACAAGCTCTCCAGGTGGTTGAAAACCACTGGATTAGACAATCAGTAAGTTTCTCTCCAGCTCTAAAATTCTATCATTTTGACTGCTGATACCTCTTTCAATGATTTTTGTTACCCAGACTTTTATAAACTAAAAGCATACTCTCTGGAATTAACTTCCGGGATTTAAAATCCACCTCTTACACTTAATTGCTGTTTACACTTGCACGTTACTTCAGTTGTCTAATGCTTCAGATTATCATCTATAAAATGAGGGCAATAATAGTTCCTATTTTCATACGGTTGTTCTGAAAATTAAATAAACTATAATAATATAAGTAGCTAACCAGACAAGATGCCTGGCATGCGGTGCTTCAGATCATAACACAGTCATTACCCTCTTAATAAGGCCTTCCTTGGCCACTCTATCCAAAATTGCCACCCACCCCTACCATTTCCTTGTCCCCTTCCCTGCTTTATTTTTCTCCTTTGCAGTTATTATTCTCTAACATACTACATATTTAAATTGTTGCTTTCTTTACTATCATTTTCCATTAGAATGTAAGAGCTATAAAACTGCCAAAGATTTTTGTCCATTTTGCTAAGAGCTGTATCCCCAGTGTTCAGTATGGAGTTTGGCACATTATAAGCACTCAAAACATATTGGTTGGGGCTGGGTGTGGTGGCTCATGCCTGTAATCCCAGCACTTTGGGAGGCTGAGGTGGGCAGATAGCCTGAGCTCAAGAGTTCGAGACCAGCCTGGGCAACATAGCAAAAACCCATCTCTACCAAAAATACAAATTAATATGTATAGGTTGGATGAATAAGTGAATAAATGTTAACTATTACTGATATTTATCTTATTACTAATAATTAGCAATCTAAACTTTCCTTATTGAAACAGTTTCTACTTATTGTTCATTGCCACAAATTGCACTTATGTCTCATTCCATGCTCTACTCAAATTATGCCCCATTTCTAAGACGCCCTTCTGCCTAAATTCAGCCCATTGTAGACCCTGCTCAAGTTCTGCCTTTTCCTTTAATATTCTCTGATGACTGAATGACTCTCATGATTCTGGCTCTATAGCTCTCTGAATGTCTACATTGTTTACAATCTGTGCCATACAATTTAGCACTTAATTATCTTAATCTAGTGTCAGTAGAATGAGTAACTTTTAAGGAATTTACTGAAAGAGTCTGTGTCATTCATGCAATAAATATTCCATGAAAAATTGGAGGAACGAGGCCCCAACGGAAACAATAGAAAACCTTATCATTAATTATCCATGTTGTCCTCAAATAATAAAAATAGCACTTTACATTTTACAAATAACCCATTAAGGCTGTTGGAATCAAAATGGAGTCCCTTATGTTTAAAAAAATATCTGACAAATAGAGCCAGGGAAGGCAACGAAAAGAAGGCTCTCACACTTGTATACCTGATTACAAAACTTATCACAAAAGACTGCAAATACCAAAACCTTGCAGGAAGGCCACTGCACCCTTGTGTCCAACCTCAGACTGACGTTATCCATGTTATCATATGTCTTTGTACCCAAAGATAACCATTTCAATAAAATTATGTAATACTCCTCATTTTTTCTGTAAAAACTCTTTGTCTTCCTTTACCTATCTGAATACACACATAGTTTACTATGCACATTTCCCCACTGCAATGCCCTATTCTTGAATATTTTCTTTTAGAGAGCTTCTCTGTGACTTAAGTTGACACACTTTTTAACATATCATCCTGATTTTGATTAGATGATCTCAAAGACTATGTATCCTTGGTCTCAAATTTTCAAAACGTCTTTAGGTAAATTATGAAGAGACCATTTCCTGAACTGTAAAACATAAGAATAAATTGCAAAAGTCATAAAAAAAGCAGATAATTACCCAAGAAGTTGTCAAGTTCAGGGATGGAAAATAAGTGGCTCTTTTGCCCTGAGTCCTCCTGCCAACTGGATCTGCAAAAGGCTTCACCATCATCCCCATGCAGCACTCAAGACAGGCATTATCAATTGATCAGAGCTGGCAGAAAAGGGGACACCTATTTGCCATGCTATCTTACTCTAACCATTCTGCTTTTAAATGTAAAGGAAACAGATATTTAAAATTTTAAAGTGATTTACCTTTTACAAATCACTTGTTAAAGTCATCGGAATCAAAATGGAGTCACTTATATAAAAAAGAAAAAAAAATAGAGCCGGGCTCCATTTGTCCAGGTACATACATGGTCATACATGGTGACAGAACCAAGACCTAAGCCAGCCTCCTGATTCTGTCCAGGGCTCTCTGCCCCTCCTACTCCATTTCTGAAATTCAGTACCTACATTTTCAGTCTAAAGCAATCAAAACATAAGAAGCAAACCTTTGACAGAGAGTTTTCATACTAATGCTCATTAATATAATGCTGAAATGAAAAATGACAGCTTCAAGTCAAGTGACAGACAGGGTTGGTTAGCCTGTTATTTTTCAGTTCAGTTTATTTACCTAAACCTAGAATGTGTCATGACTGGAAATAGACAAAACAGATTATTCTAATTCCACTGTCCTAGAAAAAGAAAAGGAAAATAGTCCTCATTAATAGGAACTGGGCTCAAATCCAGTCCTGAAATAACTTCCATTACTGAATCAACTTTTTAAAGGTGACTTTTCCTTTATTAATGGCAAAGCATTTTAAGCATAGCTTTAATTACTCAGTTTAAATTATAGGCAGACATACAGAATTGGAAAAATATGAAAAAGAGGTGAGAGAGAGATAAACATCTACTTTAATATAATGACCATTCCCTTACTATGGAAATTATGCCCACATTATAATTTTTCTGTAGCCTCTCTCTGAATCACAGCTTCTAAATATTAAAATCACCTCTATAATGCAGTTGGAATAAAAACTGACTTGTCAAATTGTACCTAGTTAATTGATAATTCTATCTTGATTAACTCTCATTTTTTAGGCTTACTATAATTGAAGCTGCTTTTTTTTTTTTTTTTTTAAGAAAAATCATCATCTAACACAGAAAATGCTTCTGGCACAATCTGCTTACCTAAGGAAACCAGGATAACAGGCAGTTCTGTTACTTCACAGAGTTAATCCATTTTAGCACCTATGTTACTTAGTTACAAGGTACCAGCAGTTGGTCCTATAGTTTGTCCTTTCGCCCTGAGAAGGTGAGCCTGATACATATTTGAAGGAAGAAGGAGGAAAGCAGCAAGTACACAGAATCACTTCTCAGCACGCACCCTGCCACAACCCTGGGAGAGATGCTGAATCCGCAGCTAAAGTTCAGGGTCTGTGCTGCCCCTCCTCCATGCAAAAGGGCAGTCAGTTCTAGGGTTCTTCCATCGTGTGGAAACAATTCCAAAGGCCCTCAGAAAAACCCAGCCACAAAGCTGGAGTGATTCTCACCTTAGCCCCCTAAGTTAGCCCAAAGATCACTGGTGTACCATGAATTGGGGTCAAAGCAAGGATGTCACCAAGAGTTCTGGCCATATCCCACCATGCTAGCCTGGGCATGATACCTTTAGACAAACAGGGTAGCCAGGACAAATTTTGACTTCTAGAAAGTAGACTAGTATTTCCTAAAGAATGGTGCAGGAAACACTGGAGAACTCTACTCTCTAGCCTAGTCATTACAAAAAAACAGAGATGGCTTCCCCTGTATCACATTACTGAATGAGTTTTTCAGGCAATAGATTTAATCATCTGGAAAAGAGTACAAGTACCCCAACTCACTCAGCAGAAACATTTTTAGTAGTTGGCATCTAAGACACCATTCACAATTACTGGAAACCCTATAAAACACTACCACTTTCATAATAAAAACCCAAGGCCAGGAGTGGTGGTCCATGCCTGTAATCTCAACACTTTGGGAGGCGGAGGCTGGAGGATTGTTTGAGCCCAGGAATTTGTGAGCAGCCTGGGCAACATAGCAAGACTTCGTCTCTTGGAAAAAAAAAAAATCCTTGAGAAATGGCTATATGCTTGCTAAATCCGAAACAGTAGGTAGAAAATAAGTTTAAGAGTAGAAAGGACTTGATAGGGAATTATGGGAATTACAGTTTGGTCACTGCTCAGTTCTGTAACCTTGAGTGAAATTACTTCGTATCTCTCAGTCTAACTTTTCTCTTTTTAAAAATAATCATAATAAAACTAATTTCACAGCAGAGTCCTGAGGATTACATAAAAAACACGGAAAAAGTGTCTTCATAAAAATGCCTGGCCCGGCCAGGCGCGGTGGTTCACGCCTGTAATCCCAGCACTTTGGGAGGCCGAGGCGGGTGGATCACGAGGTCAGGAGATCAAGACCATCCTGGCTAATACAGTGAAACCCCGTCTCTACTAAAAATACAAAAAAAATTGGCTGGGCGTGGTGGCGGGCGCCTGTAGTCCCAGCTACTCTGGAGGCTGAGGCAGGAGAATGGCATGAACCTGGGAAGCGGAGCTTGCAGTGAGCCGAGATCGCGCCACTGCACTCCAGCCTGGGCGACAGAGCAAGACTCCATCTCAAAAAAAAAAAGAAAAGAAAAGAAAAGAAAAGAAAGAAAAAAGAAAAAAAAAAAAGCCTGGCCCATGATAAAAAATAAATAAATAAATAATCATTATTTTCTTCTCCCATTTTCTTTTTACTAGCAAAGAAAATATCTATGCCAAATGATTTTGAATATGTATATAGCTTAAAAACTTAAGTAACATGCCAGTGTCTTATCTATGAAACTGTTGTTTGTATTGGTAATTTGAAGCAACTACTATTTATGTATGTAATTATATGTGAAATTTGAATGAATTATAACTCTGGGCAATCATCTAGTTGAACAATTCAAACTGGTACCATAATCTGGATCTCCTTTTCCAGAAATACATTGCAACTTTATTTCTCTTCTAATCAATCTCATTATGATGGAAGAGAAAGAGGGAAAATCTATCCCTCATCAGTTGAATAATAGCAATGTGTTATGGCTTCTTTTCTACTGCATCCATTTCTTTTGTGTTAGATAACATGTATCTCTCAAAGTATTTTTGCTTATCTGTCTTCTAGAGCCTGCTTATGCATCTTATATTGCAAATATATCATTCTGTTCAGTTTTAGAAGCAAGTATGTACAATTCGGAAAAAGGAGGAGAGAAAGAAATGCATGTTTGATGCATCTAAGAGAACAGGCAGAAACAGTCTATGGCCAAGGACAACAGCAGGCTTGTCCATCTGCCCATCATCAAACTGAACTGTGTCCACTAGTTATCAGCAGGGGGTGGCCAGTGGGCATCACACTAAAATAGAATTTCTGCCATTGGGAATACAAGGTGAGGAGGGAAGAAATTGTTTCAGAATCCATTTCTGCTTTGGCATGATGTATATAAAGAATTGTTGCTTGTTTCTTACACATAAATATAAAACTTCTTTCATTCTTTTTTTTCATTTATTAAACATTTTCTGGATGCTTTTTAGAATCTAGGCACTGTGCTGGCCACTAGGAATATAAAGAATAATTTCTTTCTTTAGCGATTCTGTTTTCTGAGGGGGACAGAGAAGTAAACAAATAATTATAATACAGTAAGATGACAGCTAATATACATACAATGTGCTATTGGAACCCAAAGAAAGAAGTAATTAACTATGCAAAAATATAGCAAGTTTACAAATTTGTGAGGCATCTTTGCAAGAGGCTATGCTAATCTTCTCTGTAATATTCCAGTGTTGATACCAACAGGAATGAGACCACTACAGGAGTGAGACCAACCACAGAAGTAGAATAGAACATCCAAGAATAAACAGATGGATCTTGATGAGTTATGTTTGTCTTAGGGTAGGAGAAAAAAGTGTTTATTGTCTTTATCTTCATTTATTACAGTCTTTTTTATGTGTATGTATGTTTATGATATAATTTTTAACCTTAGTAATAGCATCTAAATGTCTCAACCTCTGTATTCTATATCAGTATGCTTGAGGGTATGACCACTGGAAAACACAGATATAGATATGATATAAATGTAGATATAGATGCAGATTGTGAAATAGATTTAGATAGCTTCTTGTCTCTGGAAATACTACTTACAATATACTTTTTAAATTTTACAATAAAGCATTGTCTTTTAGGTAATTTCCTAACAGAAAAGTGAAGATAAGGCATAGCATTTATTGGCACTTAGCAAAATTAAGATGTTAATACAAATACAACCTTAGTGTGCTTTTAGACATACTATAAAGGCTTCTTTTCGATTACAGAAATGAAGAAGGAATGAATTGAGGCACTCCAATTTAAGCTAAAGTAGAAAGTGTGGGTAAACTGTCAGCTTACTGTTTAAATGCCTGTTGGCTTTGTTACTAGCACACTAATTTGGAAACAAAATTCACATCGGTTTCCGATAAAATTTATTGTTCCTCTTTGAGGCAATTTTTTGTGCTAATTTACCCAAGTCTCATCTTGGGTATCCCAGGCATTCCTCTGTGCTGTTCCTGAAACCATACATTGGCCTGGAGCTATTTGAGTAATAATATTGGTGTTCCCCCTCCATGCCCCAGTCACAGGAGCCAGTGGCACATTCTGAAAGGTACTCCAAGACATTTGCTTGCCCCAGGAGCACCATGGTTTTAAGCATCAGGCTTAGCCGGAGTCTAAGTCTGCTTTGAAGAACCCACTCCAAAGAGTAACAGCTGTCACTTTGCCTGTCTCTGTCCTGGTGGACACCAAAACTTAAATAGTCTATCCCCTGACGAATTCAAGAGAATATAGTCACATTGTTATTATTATCCATCAATTGTACAAGACATAAAAAGTCCTAAACTTACCTCTAATCTCTACTTTAGTCAGATAATTGACTTTTTTCACATATCAAAATTTCATTTGTACCTTACCTACATGTAATGAAAACCACAATGCCTGTGGATATAGCTTAATGTTTTTATTCTTTCCACCTGTCAACTCTGTATAAGTAATTTGAGGTCACTATTCTCAATGTGTTTCTCTTTTAATAATATCTAGCACAGCTTCACAGGCAACTTTATTTTAAATGAATGTTTTCTATTGATAGTGGTGGTGCTAGAGGTGTTGCCAGCTTTTCTGTTCCACTCCAACAAGTATCCAAGTGTTGTCCTATGAGTGAATAAAGTTTTGCCAAGATCTATGTTATTTTCTATGCCTTTTATTACAAATTTCTAGCCAACATAATTTTTCATTCCCTGCGTATGTAAAAACTGCAAGAAAAATGGAATTTAAAAATAAAAAGTAAATGTCCTTATGCAGTAATGGCTCAAGCCTTGAGTAATGGCTCAAGCCCAAGGAATCTGACTCATAAATGCTACGGAGAAAGTCATTCATTAACTTAAGGTCAAAGACATGCAAGCTAGTTGACAATAAATGGAGGCCAACAGAAACATTAATTAGTGGAAATGTTTAAAAAGTAGATGTCACTGTGAAAGCAATGGCTTATTTCTGATGATGAAAGGTGCGATATCTCTTCTAGGTTATTTATTAACAATAGCCAATATTCAGAAAAAACGAGATAAATGAGCAACATAGAAAAGGACTAGGTAACACCCAACTTATGAGCAGCTTCAAAACTCCAAGAGCATGCCAGTTGTATAGTTTTAAGAAGGTATTTTCCCTTACAGTATTGTTAGACATGGTAGAAACACTTTGCTTTCAGCTCACATAAGCCAATCTAAACTATAATGTAGTTGAAATATAATATTGCCCTGGTAATTCTATATTAAACTCACCTAACCCTTTGTAACACACTTCTGAATTTCTATCTGTGAATAATAATGAAAAAACACCATTTATTGAGCATATATGTACTACTTCTCAGGCACTGTGCCAATTTAATCCTTACCTCAGTCTGTAAGATAATTATTATTATTATCTTTTACAGATGCGCAAACAAATCTAAAATTCTAAAACAATCTGCTACAGGCGTGAGTATGTTAATAATGCTGTATGTATGCATAAGAGAAAATGTTCTCTAAGTCTGTCGTTCTCCAGTTTTCATACTTAAGAAACAAGAAGCAATCCACAGTCAAAGGGCAGAGGCTCTGGACACAGAATTCTCTGTAACATGTTCACAAGATCAGATAAATGCCTCTGTCAGTGACTGTCCATATAGTACAATGTATTTGCAGCCTTGAGGAACATGTGTAGATTCAAACATATTCTTGGTTCCTCTTTTAAGAATCTTGTTAGACAGACCTTTAGATCTTATTTTTAATAATTCTTAATCTTTTTTATATACTCAGCCAAAGATCAAAGCTGCTGCTTAACTTTAAGCTATACATTCTGTATTTTCTACTTTAACTTGTACTTATGCCACATTTTTTTTCATAGCAAGAGATAGATTTACCTTCACGAAGGAATACAATTTGCCCTTAAGGAAATGGTATTCATTTTCAATAAACATTTGGTAAGTAACTACTTTTTCAAAAGTCAAAGACTAAGTCTGAAGAAGGTAAAAAGATGGATAAGACCTAACCTATGCCTGTAAGGGGCTTAAAATCTAACTATGGGGACAGAAACTGAATCAGGGCTAAGTTTGAAGTAAAGCCTCACACTCCCTCTCCAAAGAACAATTTCTGACACAGTATTGTTTCTCTAAGGAGCAAGCTCTAACTTTGTCTCAATACGAGAAAGGGGGCTAAACAATAATCGTCTAGGATAAACTGTTAAAACTAAAAGATTCTGGTTCTACCAATAACTCTGAGGGAGAGGGGGCAACGCTGGAGAAAGGGAACAGTTTCAGAATTGACATAAGTGTGCCTGAGGATGTTCCTTTACAAACCACATACCCCCAGCTTGCCATGTTCCCAAGAATCACTGCTATAGGGAGTCCAGGTATAGAAAGGAAGACGTCATGCATCTCAGAATCTTGAGATAGGCAAAGACTGAGAACCACAAGGTCTAACATGCTGTAGTTTTCCAGGTGCAGCTTCCAGTGACAACATAGTATATACTCATTTTTCTATTTGTCCTTATTTAATATTAAATAAAAAAGAATATTTGGCACAAAAGTCCAGATCAAGAGGAACTTAATTCAAGTAGGTGATTACCTGTGTCATTCATTGAGATAAAAGGCTGTCTCTTCAGAAGTAGGCCTGAATCACTGCAAACTTGAGTTGCTTAGAAAAGAGTCTGTGATAAAAACAAGTATGAAGATAGTTATCTAAAGCAAATTATTTTTACTCATTAACAACTAACCTTTTGGGAATGCTCTCATAACTTACTATAATTTACTCTCCCTAAAAACTCAGAGAATTAGCCTAATTCTCTTCTACACATAAAATACTGCAGATATTTTCTCCCTTTGGAGAAGCAGCCTTTCTCCTTTTTACCGAAATGAAATTCTTAGTGCCACAGCTTCCTAAATCTATTTCAGTCCTTATATTTATCTTTTATCTACTTTCACACTTCACATTCCCCCTGTAAAATGCACCCCTAACCAGTTGATATTCTATCTTATCTTCCATCCTCATGCACCATTTAGCATTTACATTTATGTTTTATGTTTTGCTGCCACACTGATTACCAAATGGTGGTGGATGACATTTTTGTTTTGAGTTCAGCATTTTGTTTCTGTTTTAGTTTTAGGGCGAGGGGTTTTTTAAATGGCATTATATGGCATTTAAAATTATATGGCATATCACTCTATAAAAATTTAAGTTAAAGAAAAGCCTTTTTCCAAATGAAGGGGAAAAGCTATTCAATTTTACCACACAGAAACCACTGCTAAAATTTTGGTATTTTTCCTTGCAGCATTTTTTTCTATGTATGTTTTTTAACTTTTCATTTTGAAATAATTTCAGACTTACAGAGAAGCTGCAGAAATAGTACAGAGAGTTACCATGTACCCTTCACCCAGCTTCTACCATTAATATGTTAATGACTTCCATAACCATAGTATAGTTGCCTAGATCTTCTATGTATATTTTGACAAGGTTGAATTTATATTTTTTGTTCATTGCTTTTTTTGCATTTAATATGATAGCATAAGCATTTATATTAAGTTCTTCAAAAATATTTTAATGTCCAAGTAATGTCATACTACATAAATGAATATTTTAATTAATTATTTCCATACTGTTGGATATTGAGATTGTGATTTTTTCTATTATTAAAAACTCTCATCAACATGTTATCATTTTTTAAGTATCTACTAATTTTATGGGTCAAAAAGGTAGTCTCTCATTTTAAATTGCTTTTTTGTAGTTATTATTGAAGGTGAACATTTTAAATGCTTACAGTTTTTATTTCATCTTTTGTAAACTGTTTATTCAGGCCCTTTTCCTTGTACTGATTGGTGTCTGAATGTATTACTTACAAAGTTATGTAAAGCTTACATATTTAAGATTAAGCTTTTGACTCAAAGATTACAAAGTGTTTTATTGTTTTGTATTCACCTTTTGATTATTTTGTTTTTATTTCAATAATCCAAAATAATTTTGCTGACTGAAAACAACATATCTCTTTTATAGTTGTAATTTGTAATTAAATAACTTTTTTATAAAGTAAAACTTCCTTCCATTCTTCAACTCGGTATTTCTCAAACTAAGATCTGTCAACCACTAGTTATCTGAACATGTGACTCTTGGGAATGATAGGAATTTCCTTCCTTAAAAGAGTCTATATATTATTCAAGTTTGACAATTACTGCAAAAGGTACAAAAGTCAAAGGAGGAATTCCATGTTTAATAAGATGCCATGCATACACAATAAAAACACTTTATCAAAGGATCAGTTAGTATTGTATGTTTTCTAGTGTTAATTATTTTATACTATTTTAATGTCTTATAAATACTCATAACTGACAACTAATTTCTTTTGTGTTGTTACAAGCTGAACATCAAAAAGCTGTATTTCACTTCTACAATACTAAATTGCTTAAAAGTCCCAAGGCACCCCTAGCTCTTATGTCAACTACCTCTGCTCCCTTTGCCTGGAGTACTCTCTCACTCCATTCCTCCACCTCAATCAAGTGGAAAGCTTGTGTGCCTCATTGTCATTCCTCTCCACCAAACCATCCCGCAAAAATATCTGAATTGTTGTATTCTCTGCTAACTTTTTCTCCATGTTTACTTTCACCGCTGCATTATCCTGGCATTTTGTTATGTAGCTGTTGCCCCTCGCAACTGTCAGAGACTGTTCTCGATATTAAATTATCATCGCTGTAATTCCAGTGAGGCTAGAAAAGTTCCTATATATATATAAATAAATATATATATATACACACACACATATATACGTATATATACACATATATATACACATATATATACACACATATATATATACACATATATATACATATATATATATAATTGGAACTTCTTTAATGTTTATAAAATGAATTATCCATATAAGGTAGCAATCATCTGGGAGAGTTCTAAGAAGCCCAACCTTGTTTGCTAAATTGTACTGACAAATAATACTGCAAGTTCATCTTCCAGCTCTGCAATCAGTTGTCTCATGGGATCCACACTTCATTTTGGCAATGTCAAATGCTTTCTATTCTGTGATGAGTGACTCAAGCCAAAGATAACATCTTTGCTCAGGCAGGTGATTAATAATCACTCTTTATAAAGACTTTTTATATTGAAATAATTTCAAACTTACAGAAGAGTTGGAAAATGCTATGGTTTGAAAGTTTTCCCCTCTCAAACTTATGGTGAAATTTAATTGCCATTGTAACAATATTAAGAAGTGGGATCTTTAAGAGGTGATTAGGCCATGAGGGCTCTGCTGTTATGAATGAATTAATGCTGTTATCAAGGGAGTCGGTTGCTTATAAAAGGATGAGTTTGGCCCGATTTGTTGCTTACTTTCTCCCCCTCTCTTTGCCCTTCCACCATGTGATGCCTTCTGCCATTATGATACAGCAAGAAAGTCCTCACCAAATGCAGCCTCTCGATCTTAGACTTCCCAGCCTTTAGAACTATAAGCCACTATGTTTCTGTTTATTATAAATTACCCAATCTGTGGTATTCTGTTACAGCAGCACAAAACAGACTAAGACAGAAGAATGAAACAAAGAACTGTTGTATATTCTTTAACCATACTCCTCAATTGTTACCATTTTGCCACTTTTGATTTCTCTTTCTGTGTGCATGTGCACACACACACACACACAAAACAAAATACTTTTGCTGAACCATTTAAGAGTTACTTGCAGAATTATGTCCCTTTATCTCTAAATACTTCAGTGTTCATTTCCCAGTAAAGAATATTCTCATAAATTAACACAGTATATTTATCAAATCCAGGAATTTAACATTTATGCAATACTGTTATCCAATATACAGCCTCTATTCATTTTCCTCTAATTGTCCCAATAATGTCCTTTACAGAATTTTTTTCTCTGATCCAGATTCAAGATCACACATTACATGTAGTTGGCATGTTTGTTAATCTCCTTCATCTGGGACACTTCACATTTTGTTTTTCATGACATCGAAATTATTCAGAAGTACCAAGGGATTTTTTTTTTATACTTTAAGTTCTGGGGTACATGTGCAGTTTTGTTACATAGGTGTATACACGTGCCATGGTGGTTTGCTGCACCCATCAACCTGTAATCTACATTAGGTATTTCTCCTAATGCTATCCGTCCCCTAGCCCCCCACCCTCCAAAAGCCCCGGTGTGTGACGTTCCCCTCCCTGTGTCCATGTGTCCTCATTGTTCAACTCCCACTTATGAGTGGGAACATGCAGTGTTTGGTTTTCCGTTCTTGTGATAGTTTGCTGAGAATGATGGTTTCCAGTTTCATCCATGTCCCTGCAAAGGACACGATCTCATCCTTTTTTATGGCTGCATGGTATTCCATGGTGTATATGTGCCACATTTCCTTTATCCAGTCTATCGTTGATGGACATTTGGGTTCGTTACAAGTCTTTGCTATTGTGAATAGTGCCACAGTAAACATACGTGTTCATGTGTCTTTATAGTAGAATGACTTATAATCCTTTGGGTATATACCCAGTAATGGGATTGCTGGGTCAAATGGTATTTCTAGTTATAGATCACCAAGAGATTATTTTAAAGAATGTCCCTTTGGTTCTGTCTGATGTTTCCACTTGGTTAGATTCAGATTATGCTTTTTCAACAGGAATACTGCATAAACAATGTTGTGCATTTCTCAGTATAACATGTCAAGAATCATATCTCAATTTATCTCATCATTGGTGATGTCAACTTTGACTTCTCAGTAAGGTGGCATTGGTCAGGCTTCTCCACTTTTCATTCTGTAATTAATAAGTAACCTCCAGGGAGATACTTTGATGAAATGTAAATATCCTGTTCATCTTCAAACCTTTAGCTTATTGATTATTCTTCTGAATAAATCATTTTATAATGATTGCAAAATGGTGATCTTCTACCTTTACTATTTCTTCTACATTTATTAGTTAATTAGCCATTCTTTTTTCTTTTCTTTTTTTTTTTCTTTGAGACAGGGTCTTGTTCTGTCACCCAGGCTGCTGGATTGCAGCAGTGCAAGCATGGCTCACTGAAACCTCAACCTCCTCGGCTCAAGTGATTCCTCCCAACTCAACCTCCCAAGTAGCTGGGACGATGGGTGTGTGCCACCACACCAAGCTAATTTTTTTTGCCCAGATGGGGTCTCCCTATGTTACCCAAGATGGTCTTGAACTCCTGGGCTCAAGTGATCCTCCCACCTCAGCTTCCCAAAGTGCTGGGGTTACAACTCCGAGCCAAGGTGCCCAGCCCATTCTTTTTTTGAAAGTTCTTCTCCTTAGTTTGTATTTTTGTTCTTCATAAGACTGTTCAAATTCAAAAATTTTTAAAGTGGTATCTTTAAACCTATTTTTGAATTTTAATCGCATTTTTCTTTAATTTTTACATTTCCAGTGTAACATGTTAAGGACACCTAGAGCCGACATTCTATGTTACTCAACCACTTTCTACTTTGTAAAACTTTGAGACTTCTAAGTCTTGCCACAAACTTCTAATTAAAATCGAAGACTAGCTCTGTCTTGTTCCAATGCTCCTTAATCAGTCCTCGAAAATGTCTAACTCCTAACTAGGAATCTGGTTATTATATTAAGGGTCTTCAGAAGGTTCATGGAAAGTGTGTATTACGAAAAAAAGAACCATGCATGGATTTTTAAAAACTTTGCACCAAAAGAAACTCATACTAACTTGTTATAAAAATGTCTGAAGAGGATCTAGTTTGAGACACTAAGACATCACTTTGAAAATACCCCTTATCAGAGCAACATGAATTCTGCTAAAATTGAAGCAAGAATAAACATTAAATTTATGGTAGAGTTTGGATGAAAGAATAATGAAATCATTCATGTTTTATGAAAAGTTTATAGGGATAATGGCCCAAAGAAATCAGCAGTTTACAAATGGATAACTCACTTTAAGAGTTAACTCATTTTAAAAAGGGATAAGACCATACTGAAGATGAAACCTGTGCAGGAGACCATCCACATCAATTTGCAAGGAAAAAAATTCAACTTTATTATGTCCTAATTGAAGAAAACCAAGGATTAACAGCACGAACAATAGCCAACACCATAGCCATCTGCATTGGTTCAGCTTACACAATTCTGTCTGAAAAATTATAGATGAGCAAACTTTCCACTCAATGGGTGCCAAAACTATTGCACCCAGATCAGCCACAGAAAAGAGCAGAGCTCTCAATGGAAATTTTAAATAAGTGGAACTGAGATCCTGAAGCATTTCTTCAAAGAATTGTAACAGGAGATGAAACTTAGCGATGATTCTAAAGACAAAGCACAATTACAGTAATGGCTACCAAGAGGTGTAAGTGGTCCAGTCAAAGCAAAAGTGTCCTGGTCAACAGAGAACGTCATGGCAACAGTTTTTGGGGATGCTGAAGACATTTTGCTTGTTGAGTCTTTGTTGGGCCAAAGAACAATAACATCTACTTATCATGAGAATGTTTTTGAGAAAGCAAGCCAAAGCTTTAGCAAAAACAAACAAACAAACAAAACACCCAGGTAAGCTTCACCATAGTCTTTCTCCACTATAAAAATGCACCTGCTCATTCCTCTTAAGAAACAAGGGCAATTTTGCAAGAGTTTCCATGGGAAGTCATTAGACATCCACCTTACAGTCCTGATTTGGTGTCTTCTAACTTCTTTTTGTTTCTTAGTCTTAAAAAATCTGTAAAAGAAACCCATTTTTCTTCAGTTAATAGTCTAAAGACTGCATTGACTGAATTAAATTCCCAGAACCCTCAGTTTTTTAGGGATGGGCTAAATGGCTGGTATCATCACAAGTGTCTTGAATTTGATGGAGCTTATGTTTAAAAATTAACCTTATACTTTTTATTTTAATATTTTATTTCCATTTTCCAAATAAAAATTTATTTTCATAAAATCCAGATTCTGCACAATATTTTTCCATGAACTTTTTGAAGTCTCCTCACATCTTTAGTTTTAGACAGACCAAGTCTCATTTTTATTATGTTTCATTACACAGTGGAGATTAAGGAGGACTTAGTCTAATCTTTTAATTTAGAGACCAGTTTCCTTCTCTTCAACTAGTTCAATTCTGTGTTCAGACAAGAATCAAAATTAAATCCTCAGAAAATGGATTGATCTAATAGTTTTAGTGAAAAAATACTTTAGATGTTAACTTTATGAAATTCAATGATCTTTTAACTTTATGAAATTTAATGATCTTTAAAAATGTGTTTACCATTAAGCAACCACAATACTAAATAATAATTTAGGCAATTTTGCTACTAAATATTACTAATTTTTTTTTGTTTCTGAAGCTGTCTTTCTAGACTGCAGATTAAGAGCTGTTGGTCCCAAATATGCGGTTTTCCCGACTCAAGTAACCATGTCAAGAAATGCTATTCTGTCTAAAAGGGGCTAAAAAGGACTCAAAGAATACACATAACACATCTCGCATCTGTGAAGACTGTTTACTAATGAGATCATCAAGAAACAGCCAACATCAATTGTTTAGAGTGGAAATTTGAAACTTGGAAACTGTGGCATAGAGCCTCATAGATTTTCATAGCTGGAAAGGACCTTGGTGGTCATATTCAGCCCAAAGCTCCCACTTTGTAGATGAAGAAATCGATACAAAGAGACATGACATAATTTGACCACAGCCAATTCATGTCAAAGTAAATAAGGATAAAATGTTAATTAAGAGACAAACAGGAGGTTGATAATTTGAAGAGTCTAAGTTCATTAGTGTTTCTATAACACAATTTAGGGTTTGTCAAGTCCAGTCTGGTTTCCCATATCTTCCATCTTTCCTATCCCAAAAGCTATGGCTATAATCTCAGCCAGGTTTCTGGAAACAATCCTCGTTGAAGACAGATGAGATTTAAGGAAATCTAGTCAACATCTGCAGAATTGATATCAAATTAAACATGTTCTTTTTTTCCCTAAGCTCTGATTTTATTTCCAGAGGTTTTGCTTTGACTCCTTGACCAAATTCCCTTCTTGAATACAGTTTGGGTAACTAGACACTGAGATTGGCATTGTTCTCTGTTCTTGAGTTCCAGTCTTGGATAGCTGCCTAGTAAAATACTAAGGCTAGGACTGTATGTTGTTCTTACCAAGCTCTGCTTCTTCCTACAGAAAGAAAAGTTAACCACAAATCTCAGACCAATTGGCCTGCTCCATCATTTAATGATGCAGCTGCCTAGATCTTCAAATATTCATGAAACTAAAAATTCTCCACCGCCCCACTCTTCCTTCTTCTTAGTACACCTCTATCACGATGTATTGGATTACTCTATCTCATTTTCAATACCTGTGACCTTTCTCATTTTATTCATTTATTCAACAAACATTTATGGAGTGTCTCTTGTATGTCAAGTATTGTGCTAAGCATAGGTGCAGAAGGTAGGAATGAAAAATAGTTATACCTTAATTCCTGACCTTAAGGGATTTACAGTCTTGTGACGGCAACAGATTGTAACTGGTACACAGACAAAACCATGTACTTACAAGATGAGAAAAGCATCAGGAAGGAAACACAGAATTACCCAGTTTAGTCAGGGAAAAGTTTTCTGGAGAAGTAACATTATATCTGGAGATTTGAAGGATAAAAATGAACTAGCTTGCGAAGCACTGGAAAAAGTATTTCAGACAAGGAACCAGCAGATGTGAACATCCTGTAAAGGCTCGGGAAATTGGGGAAACTAAACAGAGATCAGTATGGCTGGAATATATTGAGGGAAGAGGAAAGCTGATTAAATGAGAAAAGAGAAGCAGATTGTACAAACCCTTGTGGGCCATGGGAAAGCATTTTAATTACAATATAATTGTAATGAGAGGTCATGTTTTTAAGTGAAGAAAAAAACATAGTTTTCATTTTTAAAAGATTATTCTGCTGAGTTGAAAACAGGCATTCAAACAAAGACATGTATACAAATGTTCATAGCAACATTTTTCGTAAGAACCAAAAAGTGGAAACAACCCAAATGTCTACCAACTGATGAATACATAAACAAAATGCTAAATAACCATGTAACGAAATATTATTTGGCCATAAAAAGGAATGAACATCATGGGTTAACCTTGAAAACATGCTAAGTGAAAGAAGCCAGACACAAAAAGCCAGAAATACATGATTCCATTTAAATGAAATGTCCAGAATAGGCGAATTCATAGAGACAGAAATAGATTAGTGGCTTCCAGGGGCTGGAGGATGGGCATGGGATGTGACTGCTTAATGGATGAGGGTTTCTTTTGGGGGTGAGGAAGCTGTCCTGTAATTAGACACCAGTGATGCTTGCAAAACATTGTGAATGTATTGAAAGCCACTTCATTGTACACTTCTAAAATGGCAAACATGATAAATTTTACATTATGAAAATTTTATCTTAATAAAAAAAAGATCATTATTTGAACAATAGACTACTTTGCAAGAGAGAGGGGCTAGCTGCTGAGGGAGTAATCTCCATACATGGACAAAAGCAGTAACAGCAGAGACCAAGAAATGGGGAAGATCCACTGTAATTTCACAGGATTTGATGTCAGTAACTGAATCAGGGAGAAGGAAGCAGAGAGGAAGGAAGACATCCAGAATTACTCAGAAGATTCTGACTGAAAGAAGAACATGTTTCAAGAGGAAATGAAGGGCTTAGCTTTGGACTCATTAACCTTGAGATGCCCATGACCCAGTCTAGGATATCCTATGCTAAGACACTTCCACACTTTAGAATATTACTTTAACTTTTCTAAACTTCACTTTTCTCACCTACAAAATAGAAATATTAATAGTGTCCATCTAAGATAATTGTTGTTAGAAAGAAGTTAGGTAATTGATGTAAAGTTTTTAGCACAGTTCTTAACACACAGTAGACCCTCAATCACTATTAGAGATTATTATTGTTGTTATAATCTTTGTTTTAATTACTATACTTATTCCGTATGCTGATTCTCTGTTCCTGCTTTCAGCTTCTGCAGATGCTTAGCCCACCCAAAAGGGCTGGTTTTGAATGAAGTTTCAAGCCCTCCCAATTTGCTCCATTTTACTGCAGCTAATGAGTCCATAACTAGTCATAATCTCAGATATATTGACAGGGAGGGACCTGTCTGGCTGAAAATAATATTCAGATTCCTTAGCCAGGCAAGTATATTCCTATGGTGGAGAAGGCACACTGAGCTCCAATAACCGCATGACAATTTTACTTTTAAAAGCATCCAACTCACTTTCTTCTAATTTTATGCTTTCTTGGGATCCTCCTATCCTTAATTTTATTTCCCCAAGCTTTCTCTCCCACAGGGAATAAAATGTGCTGACAAGCTGACAGGAGTATTCCAGTCTACTTGGCAGTTAACTTCCTCATGGAGACGTCTAAATTGATGTTCTGGTTTATAATCAGACTCTTGTAAGTTTGGTCAGAAGGGATCAATTTGCCTGGGTCTGTTAACCTCTAGGTGTCCACATAATAACCTAGTTTCTGAACCTGAAAGCTGCGTATCAGAACCTGGGCAATGAAAAGCCACTAAGAAATGACACACACACTGTATCACCAGGCTAGAAACAGCCACTCAGACTTCACAATACAATTTTGTACAGAATTGTGAATATTAAGGAGTTAATGTATATTAAAGTGCCTGGCACATGTTAGACTCTCGGTCAACATGAGTTTATTTTTTATTTTTTAAATCATATGCAACTCACAAGGGAAAAGAATCCAAGTCTGAAAAATTTCAGATGAACTGAAATGATCCTACATTTTTTTGTGCTCCATCTCAGTCAATCCCTAATTTTCCTTTCTCTGAAAAATTTCTTTTTTAGTGTTTTCTCATTTGGGCAGCTGCCTTTTGCAATTGGTTGTCTCCATAGTTCATCACTCAATAATGCTTAAAGAAAGTATTAGTGCAAATGAAAGTGCTATCTGAGAATAATCGTATATATTCTGAGGAATAATTAGCTCACAAACCCTGTGATCTTGGGCGAGCCACTTAACCTTTCTACATGTCTGTGTCTCATTAGTCAGCAAACATGCCTCACCAGCCCATCCTATAATGTCTCTTAGTGTCCTTTTCATCCCTAGTATCTGTAAACTATATTCACTACTAAATCCTCAGCACTTAGCACCCATAGGTGCTATTGACATATATGTTGAACAATTGAATGTATGTATTTTAGGCCTATATTTGGTTCACAAATCTCATAAATAAGCCCAATTTTTACAATAAAGAAAAGGAAAATCAGTCACTAACTTGCTTTACACAAAAGTTTAAAAGTTCTAAGCCTTAAAAAATATAACTGGCAAAAAAAATATATAGGCTAAAATTTGAAAACAGACTCTCATATAGGCATTCTATATGCCAACCTCAACATCATTATAAAGGGTGAATGAATGAATGTATCTATCGATTGATCAAAACTTGTTGAATTTTTTAAAGCATAAATTGTATGGCTGTTTTTTTTTTTTGTCATTTGGGCCCTTTTTCCCACCTCTGAATGCCCAGAGAGCATTGTTCACAATAACTAATTTAACAAATCTATCCTTTTGGAGTGTCTGTTGCTTTAAAGAAATGATGACACTCTTCAACACTGATTAGAATCACAGTACCTAAGAGAAGCTCTTTTATTTTTTGGTGGCCTACTTTCTAGAAATTATCTTTGGCTTTTTAGCTCAACTAATTCACATTTGTGGCTACAAAAACAATTATAAATGATAACTTTTCCATGCTTTTCACCTTTGTTAATAAACGGTTTAAAGAATGAGGGAGGTTTTTTTAAATTCCATTTTAATCTATCATTCCTGGCATTTAACAGAAATCAGGACACCAGTTCAAAAATTACATACCAAGTCAACAATGAAAAACTTGAGCTTGCAGAAAAAGTTGTGTTGTCTTTTCTAACAAACTTCACATTTTCCAAAAAAGAAGTAGACTATATTTCTGATTTCTTATTTTGTTCTTCATTTACTCACCGTGACTATGGCATGAATACAATTATGTATATTTTCTATACTACAGTTTCTCTCAGTTCAATTAGTTCAGTTTCACAAGTATTATTGACTACCTATTGGGAGCCAGCCACTATGCTAGGTTCTAAGGAATACAAGAGTAATAAGACATATTTTCTAACTCTCATGAAGTTCACATATTACTAAATTTTTTCATTGTTTTTTCAATATCTCAGCTGCCACAACCATTTTAATCAAATAATTTTACTTCTGCCAGTTTTATATTTTGAGGTTTAATATATAACTGCTTTAATATTTTTGAAAAATTACTGGTCTGAGGGAAGCTAGAAAAATTTAAGTAATTACAATACATCATCATTCAGGTAATAATAAAAGCATTGTCTTACCCTGGGTTCCCCAGAATACCAAGCCTAAGACACAAAAAATGTAACTTAAGGTCCAGAGCTAGGGAATGGGGGAGAAGGGAGGAAAGAAAAGTATGTCAATAAAAGATTCCATGTTGAGTTGACTGGTCACCCATAGAGATGGCTGGATATTCAGTCTTACAGGACACCTTAATAACCTCTTAGAGAAAGTATGAAGTATTTATTCATTACTGTTGCCTTCTATTGATCAAGGGTGGTCCCCCAATTATTCAACTCCCCATCATTTCTAGGTTGCACATGCATGGAATACTGAGCAAAATCTCAGGCATGTTTTATTCCCTACTGCTTCACTACCAGTAAGGAATCCTTGTGGGTGGGAGGAGGAGGAGGAGAAGGAGGAGGAGGAGGAGCTAGGGGTAAATTGCACCAGCCTGAAGCAGGGCACTGTCAGGTTGCTCCCCCATGAAACTGGGCAGCACTTTCATAGAAATGGTCACCACAGCCACAGCTGGGATAAGAGTTGAGTTGAGGCCAACAAAATTTGAAGCCGTGTGTAAGAAGCATTTGATAAAAGTGTATGTAAGGCACAAAAGTAGAACTGAATAGAGAATGATTAATTCTGTCTGCAGATAAAGGGATCAGAAACTTCACAAACAATTCCTCAGAAAAATTATTAAAAGTAATTGAAGTATCAGGCCAGGTGCAGTGGCTCATGCCTGTAATCCCAGTGCTTTGAGAGGCCAAGGCAGGCGAATCATTTGAGGTCGGGAGTTTGAGACCAGTCTGGCTAACATGGTAAAACTTCATCTCTACAAAAATTAGCCAGGCATGGTGATGTGCGCCTGTAGTCCCAGCTACTCAGGAGGCTGAACCATGAGAATTGCTTGAACCCAGGAAACAGAGGTTGCAGTGAGCCAAGATCACATCATTCACTGCACTCCAGCCTGAGCAACAGAGTGTGACTCTGTCAAAAAAATATATATATAATTGAAGTGTCAGATGCCAAAAGGGGATTAGTAGTCCAGACAGAAGGAACAATACATATGACACAGATGTTTGAAACAACAAGATACATTTGAAGAAATGAAAGAAAATTAGTACCTGTATTCCTGGAGTTGAAGAAACAGTAGATGTGGTTAGAGATGTAAACAGAGCCCAAAACATAGTGGATTTGATAAGCCATGTTAGGAGTTTAAATTTAGTACCAGAAAAAAATGGACAGTCATTTGAGTGGTTTTAAACAAAAATATAAATTTAGGGTAGGGTGTAAATAGAATTATACTAATAAATATTATTATGGAAGTAGGAAATACAAAAAAATAAGATACTGCCTTTAAATAGATTCAGCTATGTTAAGGATACATATTATTAGCTCTAGAGTAAACACCAAAACACAATAATAAAAGGTATATCTAAGAAGCTAATAGAGAAAATAAAATGGAACACACACATACAAATTCAACCAGCTCATAAGAAGGCAGAAAAAAGAAAGAGAGAAAAAAATAGAAAGACAGAATGAAAACAAATAAAGACAGTACACTTAACGCCAACATTTCAACAATTACATTAAATGTAAATGGACTAGACACTCCAATTAAAAGTCAAATAAATGCAACATGGTTGAACCTCACAGATATTGTGCCACATGAAAGAAATTGGACACAAACAAGTACATACTAAATAATGTTAATTTATATAAAAGTTTAAATCAGACAAAACCACTTTATATTGATAAAAATCAGATCAGTGGTTGCCTGAAAAACTCGTTAGTGCAAGATATTGACTTCAAAGATGTAAGAATGGACTTTTTAGGGAGATGAAAATGTTCTATATCTTAATTGGTTTGGTGGCTCTACAAATGTATATGTTTCTCAAAGTCATTGACCTGTACACTTTGAATATGTAGGTTTTACTGTATATAATTTATACCTAAACAAAATTGACTAAAAAAAAGAGCAAACAAACATCTCTCAAGTTCCTGACTTGAATGAATAAGTGGTGATGATGGTGAGAGTAGAGGAGAAACAGAATGTTTTGGCCTCACATTATAGGTTTGTTTACATGGAGTGCCCGTTCAAAGCCAAGCCATTATGCTAGGGGCTGGAAGAGCAAGGATAAATAAGACACAATTCACCAATTTGAAGGGTAGTCACAAAGTCTAATGCAGAATATATGAAAACAACTTTGTTTACTACACTATGGGAAATGTTCCACTAGACTTATGGACTAAGTGCTGTGGAAGACAGATACTTCATGTAATAAAATATTTAAAATTCTCCATCGTTAGATGAAAAACAAATATTTGTATATCCACACAGTAGAATGTTATTCAGCAATTAAAAGAAGCAAAATATTAAACTTGCAACAACATAGATGAATCTCAAAGTAATTGTGTTGAGTGAAAGAAGCCGGACTTACCTTCCCCCAAAAAAGTACACATTATATCATTCCATTTGTAGAAAACTCTAGAAAATAAAAACTAATCTATAGTGATAGAAAGCATATGAGTGATGGTGTAGAAGGAGGAGGGGATGGAGAGTGATGGAAAGGAAGGATTACAAAGGAGAATGAAGAAGTCATCAGAGGTAATGATATAGTCATTATTTTTATTGTGATCATGATGTGAAACTTTTTCTGACCCCTCTTCCTCCAAGCAAAATTAGTCACATTGTATTTTGTTCTACTGTGCCCTATGTTTGTTTCATGGGTAATACATACGTCAAAACTTACTAAACTAATCTAAATATGTGCAGTTTACTGTAGCCAATTATACCTCAACAAAACTATCTTAAAAACACTGAAAACAATCTTGGAAGATGAAAGAGATATATTATGTTATAGCTGCACTGAGTAGCATATGATCTACATTAAAATCTAAATTTCTAACATTAAATATAATAAAGAAAATATTCAAGTTGGAATAATGATATTGGCAAGCCCCCACTGAGTGTTTACTCTGAGACAGGCACTTTGTTAAGTCACTCACTTGCATCTTTTCATTTCATCCCTGCAACAACCCTATGAAGTAGGTACTATTAACATTTTCAAATAATAAAAGAGGAAACTGAGGACATAGAGTTAGAAGTGTGTTCACCTGTGAGTAACAGAAAAACCAACTTCAGGGCATAAACAAACAATGGCTGTTATTCTTCAAAAAGTAAAAAAGGGGATTGGAGATAGGCAATTCAGGTCTGTTTTACCTACTAAGTAATTTGGACAAGGACGGGTAGGCTGTTTCTTTTGCTGTCCCCACCCCCACGCACAGTGTACTACTTTCCTCATAGTTACATGATAGCTGCTATATCTTCTGGAATCACAGGACTCCAGGTAAAATAAATAAAGAAAGACGGGTGATGAGTACACTAATAGCCAAGACTTCACCACTACACAATATATATGAAAAAGTGAAGAGAAAGAAGACATAAGGGTCATACTGGCTGAATCCCCTAGCTTCCTCAGGGGTTTCACCCAGCAGGCTTTTGCCTATTTGTCATTGGCCAGAACTGTGTTACATGGTCACCCCTAACTGGAAGATGGCTAGGAAGAAGGTGATTGTAGATAGAAGCCAGAGCAGCAAATTAGTAATTTCTGCCATTGCTACTAAGAGATGGAGTGAGAATTAGGTCTAGACTTATTCCCCAGGCCTGTGCTATTAACCATAATGTTATACGAATAAAGTTCTCCATAAATTCTCCCCAAAGCCATCTTAATATGCCAAGCAAAAAGAAAAAAATTCATCCAGAGAAACATGGATTTGACACAGTGTAAGTGCATAGGGAGCATGTAGATGACTTTTTAGAGTAGCATTATTTTCTTATCTAATGCAGGCAACATTGAAAATGTGGGAGAGAAAGGAAGGAGTGAATACACAGAAGAAAGGTGGGCAATGGTGACCTATAACTTAATTTCACATATTTTCCATCTAATAGCTCTGTCTCTTCTGTGGCCTTGTGATAGAGCACCAGTTCCTGCATGTCTCATCTAGAAAGTTCTCTGGTGCTTTGTCAGGGTAATTTTCCACATTCTACAAGTGTTATCTGGGTATAAACAGGAGGCAAGGTAGTTTTTAAAACAGAAAACAAAAATTATATGGTTCATATTTAGAAGACATAAATATTTTCAAACCACTGGCTATTCAAGTCATTTCCACTATGAGATTAAGCCTATACACATTTACACTGTAGTATACTTAGTGTCTGTCCAGTATTTTGGTCAATTAGAATTTATGTAATTTATTTGCTCAATGATCCAATAGATAGAAAAAGCATTTTGTCAAGTATAAAATATTATGTGAGTATTAATGGCTATTTATGACTCTATTAGAATATAGTTTTTGGTCAGTGAGTTGAATATTGGTTAAGAATCCACTTTTTCAATCTAAATTATTAAAGATTGATTATATATTAGCACATTCCAAAAACATACGGAGAAATCCACAGCCATTTATTGAGCATATACTATGAGTTACACATTGTACTGGGTTCAGAAATAAAGCATAGTAACTATACTATAAAAGATCACAATCTAATGATGACAATTTGATAACTGCTATAGTAAATTTATGTAATTGGCACAACAAATGTCCTTCCGATTTCTCTTCCCTCTGCATTTTTAACTTTTATTTTATCTTTGGATGTAACTGCAAGGTAGTTGATCAAGATGATAAAGTAATAGCAAGAACACTGTAGAGTTTACACCTGAGAGATTTAGAAACATACTCTCTAAATTTTTTATTATTTGATAAAATGTAAAACAAATTTTCAAGTTACTTGCTAGGACAAAACATTGCCAAAGATCAAGTGTGTTGGTTATGGAGACGCGTCAATAATTTTCTGCTGGAGATTCAAACTGCAGCCTAGAAACTAGCACAGCCATCACGCTGTACTAAAACTGACAGACGTGAGTATTCAAGCACAGTTCACTGCTTTTTGTCATCTACATGCATAGCAAGTACACACCGCTGATTTGCCATTCCACTCAGAGAAGAGGAAAAACTCCACACTACCTTAATATGGCTGTAGGTTGGTTAGCTGCTTTTTAAAAAGAAAAAGTTTGAAGATCATATTCAAGAAAATCCCCAAACTTTTATACAGAACTACAGGATATGAACGATGCATCATTTTCTTTATCAACAACAACTTTGCGATATTTTGATGTAGGCCCTGAGACTTCAATATTGAGTCATTATTATAAAAACAACACTTTCCGACCTGAGAAAAACATATTTATGTAGAATTAAACTCATTCAAAGAGAAGGAAAGTGCAGAGTGATCTTGGTCATACTTTCTTTTCCTCAGAATCAAAACAGGTAAAATAACTTATTATAATTATTAAATAAAAGTCATAAGCTTACTGATGAGACTCAAACAAGATTCCAAAAGGTCTCAGACAGTAGCCAACACTAAATGCTTCTTGACCATCTGCCACATTTCAGGCACTGTGGTAGAAGTGCAGCTATTGACTTGCTCACAAGAAGCCTGTTATCTACTAAGAAAAGTCTTATTAACATGAAACCATGAAACAATAAGAGTATATATTCTCAAAGTGTTAAGTGAAAATGTACAAACTATTAGAAACTACAGTTTGTATATCTATATATACACATATGGAAATGATATATATGTAATTGTTTATAAGTACTTTATATATATGTATAAACAACTCCTAATAGGTACTCAGTGTCTGGCTCGGTCAAGCGTAATAGGAAATCACGATGAGCAGTAAAGGAAAAAGAAGCAGAACTGGAATAGGGTGTTAAATGATTTACAGAATACAAACAAGAGGAAAGCAGAGCAGCCTAATGCTAGGAACTGCACAAGCAAAAGCACAGATCTGGAAATGCACCATGACTGAGGGAATTGGCTGGGACATAAAAAGGAAAGCTCTGGCTATCATGGTCAGTTAGCACCAAACATTGGATCTGATAATATTGGATAGTTCACTTGGAAGCACTGAGTAGTATATTGAGAACTTTGCATTTCACCTAGTGGGCAACAGGCAAAGGCAGTATCTGAACTGGGATGACATTTCATTCAAGATTTTTATATGCACTGTTCACAGTACAGAGTATATGCTTCTTGCATACACATTCAAATGTTTATCACATGACATCAAAAGCATAAGCAACAAAAGAAAAACGATATAACTTGGACTTCACTAAAAATTTTTAAATTTTGTGCTCCAAATGATACAATCAGAAAAGTGAAAAGACAACCCATGGAATGTGAGAAAATATTTGCAAGTCATATATCTAAAAAGAGACTTGTATCCAAAATGTATAAAGAAGTTTATAACTTGACAATAAAAAAGAAAAATAGCCAAATAAAACATGGGCAAAGGATTGGAAGAGTCATTTACCCAAAGAATATATACACATGGCCAATAGCACATGCATAGATGTTTATCATTAGTCATTGGAGAAATGCAAGTCAAAAACCACACTGAGATATCACTTTATAGCCACTGGAATGGCTATAATCAAAAAGATTTAGACAGTAACAACTGTTGGTGAGGATGTGAAGAAATTGGAACCCTCATACATTGCTGATGGGGATGTAAAGTGATTCAGACATTTTGGAAAGCAGTTCCACAGTTTCTCAAAAAGGTAGAGCTACCATATGATACAACAATTCCACTCCTAAGTATATACCCAAGAGAAATGAAAATATATATCCACAGAAAAACTTGTACAAATATGTTTGTAGCTACGTTAACTATAGATGTACTGTGGAAATAACCCAATGTCCATCAAGAAATGAATGAAAAGCAAAATGTGGTATATTTTCATACAATGGAATAATATTTAGCCACTAAAAGTCTGAATAAAGTATCCAAAATAGGCAAACCTATAGAGACAGAAAGTAGATAAGTGGTTGTCTAGGATTGGCAGGAGGTTGGAGGAATGGAGAGTGACTGCTAATGAGTTTTGGGTTTCTTTTAGGGGAGACAAAATCTTCTAAAATTATATTCTGGTGATAGTTGCACAACTCTGTGAATATCATAAAAGAAAAATGAAATTGGACACTTTAAATAGTTGACTAGTATAGCATGGGAATTATATAAAGCAGTTTTTACAAAAGTACACTTTAAAAATTGCCTGGGTTCTAATTGTCCCAGTAAAGTTTTGTCTGTGGCAGATTTGGTCCTTTGCTTCCCTGTGCCCCAAGACTCAGCCAGTGCCTCCAGAGATGGAAGAAGCTCAGTTTCTACTCACTGAAACAGGCTTGTCCCTGAAAAAGATGTTTATTAATCACCTATTACGAATCATCTACTATATCTGCAAATCGGTTGACCTTTTACTCAGATTTCTAATTTAGTTACCTTTTAAAGGTATGTTTTCAGTATATACCAATAAATACCAATAAATACATTAACTATGTTGATAACAAATGATGTACCTCATCCTATTTAGCTACATCTGATGTAAAAGTCCTAATAATAAGGTTAAAAACTACCTCTGATTAAAACTACTTCTCGCCAAGACTCCCATTCATGTGTCCACAGGGTAATTCAACACTTTGCCAGCTATTTAGTTGTGGCTTCTTAAAGGAAACAAGATGTCAGTCTCTATTTTCATGGATCACTTTTATCTGAAATCTTTTCTCTGCATGATACAAATTTACTAGAATCATAATCTGTCCTTTGTAATATGTCAAAAAGTGGAGAAATCAATTATGTGTAATTATACATGGAGTCTCCCGGTATACTTTCAGAGCTTATTATTAGTAAATTTTGTGACAAAAGAAGGACAAGAATAGAAATATTTCATTACAAAGAAACGAGGATAAGGTAGTTGTTTTTTCAAATTACTCTTACCCTGACTTTTTCTCATAGTATTTAATACCCACTGGCATACTTTACATGCATTTGTCATTTTACTTTTATTATTGTCTGTCTCTTCCCAGAGGAGTACAAGTACTATGAGAAAAGGAACTTTGGTATTTTTCACTCCTATGTCACTAACACCTATAACATTCAATACTGTAGGTCCTCAATATTTCAGTATCATAGGTATTCAATAAATATTGAATGCATTTAACATTTAGGAAGCATTGGAAGAGTCCTACAATTGCTGGCTGAATAAAATTAAAAGGAAAATAAAATGCTTTTACATTTTAACTATTTTATCTCACAAAATCTCTCCAACATCCTGATAACCCTATCTCTACTGTTTGCAGAATAAGAGTTGGCATTTTCAACTTGCTCAGCAAACATGTTTGAGGTTATCATTCACTGTTAAACTATGGTTATTTTAAATTCATTGTGTATTATTATTGTAATTTACCATAGAGTGACAGTTATAATCTGATTTGCATTGGAATAAGCAAAATGAGAAAATTTTATTTGAAGATGCAGTTGTACTTTTTATCAAGCCATCGTTAATGTAATATTTTTTGTTATAAGAACACAATTTTGGGAGGGAGGGAGGAGGTAGAGGAGAAGAAAAGATAACTATTGGGTTCTGGGCTTAATACTTTGGTGATAAAATAATATGTACAAAAAAATCCTGTGACACATGTATACTTATGTAACAAACTTTCACATGTAACTCCAAACCTGAAATAAAAGTTAAAAAATAAATTTAAAAAATTAAAAGAAACACAATTTTAGGATATTTTGATAAAATTTTGATGAACTCCTCCTTGGAGGTAGTCATATAAGAAATACTAGTATTTCCCAGATTTTTTATTATTTGAATTTTTTTCTACCCCAGATCCATCAGCACCCCTCTATGGAAAATGTTTTTAATTCTTAGACTTCTTTCATTTTGTTTTCAGAAATAAACCCAAAAACTATATCACCAGGTTTTCTACAATTTTCTTATTATTTTTATAAGTGAGAATTTTAAAGAAATCGCTAAGATAATATAATTTTTAGGCCAGGTGCAGTGGTTTACACCTGTAATCATACCACTTTGGGAGGCTGAGGCAGGCAGATCGTTTGAGCCCAGGAGTTCAAGGCCAGCCTGGGCAACATGGAGAACCCCTATCTCTATAAGAGTTACAAAAATTAGCCGAGTATGGTGGCCTGCACCTGTACTCCTAGCTACTCGGGGGGCTGAGGTGGGAGGATTGCTTAAGCCCGGAGATGGAGGCTGCAGTGAGACATGATGGCTCCACCGCACTTCAGCCCACGTAACAGAGTGAGATGACTCTGTCACAAAAAATATATAGATAATTTTTGTCTCTTAAGTCTTGAGTAATTTTTCCTTAATCTTTACCTTATGCCAATTCAGGATCTGTATCCTCTCACAGTTTCTCTTTCAAATAGGTGATCACTTATCTTTCTTAGTGGTCTATTATTTTTTGCTCCTATACTCTGTTCTAGCTGTCATGATACCATAGTAATCCTCAATATGTGAAACAACTCAAGAAACAGTTCAAGGAAAAACACTGACATTTTTACAAAAACACTTGTATATTACACTTCAAAAGTTTTGGTCTGCTTGAGGTTAGTTTGTGTTTCTTTCAGCTACTGAAATGTTTCTTACTTTTTCTCTTTGATACGCAATCATTACATTCTGTGGATTTTAAATATAGATTACATATATCTTAATATCATCATAATGTAGTTTTATACAAGAACTCTTTATAAAAGTATGGATATAAAAGAATCCCTCCTTTGGTAGGAAAATAAAAGAATTTGGGATGTAAATTGAGTTTCACGGAAAATCTCAAGAATAGTTTTGTTTTTGTGGGAAATCTAAAACTAAGTTAAGCAGTTACAGAGATTAACAGCTCAGGACCCATTTCCTTACTAGCATATTAACACTGAAGAAAAGTATCAGAAGATGATGAAAAGATAAGGGTAGATATTTTTTTTTCAAATGAGTAAATGTGTCACACCTAAACAAGAAAGGGTCTTATTCAGAAACCATTCTGTAAAACATGTACTTTGTCTGCTCTACGTACTCTGCATGCCAAAATCTTGGCTGAAATTTTCTACTGTATCATCCCAGTTGAGATATTATATTTAATGCCATTTAGAAAAATTATTTTTACATATTATTTTTAAATAATAGTAAAAAAAATTCAGAATGACTAAATGAATACCTTAAAATAAATTATACAGATAGCTAAACAAATAATTTAGAACATGGTTTTCTATACTGTTCTAGAGGAACTTACAAGTCTCCTATAAAAGACAAGCCAAGACCGTGGTCTTGGTATCAAATGTAAATGAAATTGTTATATTTATAAGAGCGCATTATCCTAAACCACATAATAAGTGCAAATAACATAGTTGTTCTATTGCATTATATATTGAGGCATTTGACTCCATCAGTTTTCAAACAGGTGTCTGAAAATCACACAAAAAGCTTATGATTTCCAGCTCTGTCTTAAAGCAAATCGTAAGAACTATCTTCAAAAAGTTTTATTGGAAAAGATTCATATTAGCAATAGAGAATATAGGGTAAAAACTGAATTATACTGTTGAAATTTAAAATCTGTAGCCTCTAGCATGTAGAAAAAAAGAAAAAAGAAAACTGGTGTATTACCCCTCTCTACATATTTAGATGGTGACAATTCTTGCCATCAATGACATCAAAACACATTTTCACCAAATACATCAGAACACTGTACAAATACACACTGGCTCCTTGTCACAAGTTGCAATATGCTGATCAATATCAAATGGGCTAGATTGACCTGTGAAAACAAAAACTACTGTAATCTACTGTGCTAAACCCAAAGAAGCAGTTTACAGGGAAATTAGAATTGTTTCTTCATTGGGAGAATTAATTTCAAATTAAGCATTCTTAATTTATGTTGAAGTGATCCACTGGGGTAAAGAAAGAGCAAATTTGATTTTCAAGCATTAACATCACTATCAAAAGCTTATTAATTTGGGTATCATGATTTTGAGAATGAATCACCTTCCTCTCATAAGTCCCCCAAAAGGATTTTTTTTGCAATCGTTTCTGTTTATTTTCCTACTCAGAGAAAAGCTTTGTAATTAATTTTACATAATCACCAAATAGAATGAATAATCTGGCTCTTTACCTGAGAAGTTAGGACCCATGATCTTTAACTCCATGGCTTCCGCAACCCTGATTTATTTATTTACTTTTTTTAAAATTTTTATTTATTTATTTATTTATTTATTTATTTTTCGAGATGGAGTCTCACTCTGTCGCCCAGGCTGGAGTGCAGTGGCACTATCTCGGCTCACTGCAAGCTCAGCCTCCCGGGCTCACGCCATTCTCCTGTCTAAGCCTCCCAAGTAGCTGGGACTACAGGTGCCCGCCACCACCAGGCCCGGCTAATTTTTTGTATTTTTAGTAGAGAGGGGGTTTCCCCGTGTTAGCCAGGATGGTCTCGATCTCCTGACCTCGTGATCCACCCACCTCGGCCTCCCAAAATGCTGGGATTACAGGCATGAGCCACTGCGCCCGGCCTATTTTTATTTTTATTTTTAAGTCCTGGGGTACATGTGCAGGATGTGCAGGTTTGTTACACAGATAAACATGTGCCATGGTAGAATTTTAATATCTGCAAATGACCTAGAACCATTAATGTTGAGAATCAGAAAATAAATGATTAGAAATAATCTATAAGTTGTTGACCATTACAAACATTTATCTGAAGTCTCTTCCCCAGGTTAAACATTAATGAGGTTGCCTGCCCCAAAACCATCACTATGCCAGCCTACTTTTCCTGACCATAACTGGTGAAGGAGTCTTCAATCTATTTTCATCAGAATATTCTCACATTAAATTATGCTGAAAACAAAAGCATTCGCCTTATTGGAAGGATGCAAAACACTGATTAGTTCATCCTCAAAATGTTTAACAAGATCTCAGCAGGAGACAAAGAGAAGTCTAGAGAGAACAATCAAGCTCTTGGTAAAACGAAAAATTCAGCTAGCCTCACAAAACTGCCACTAATGCACAAAGTTATAACAGCAGCAGTTAATTATGGCCAATGCTGTATCCTCACGTATGGTAACAAAATTTATAACTAAAATGTATCTATATCAGAGTCTTTTGTAGAAGTGGGATAATTCTGTAAAGGGGTCCTTGGCAGAACTATTCTTCCAAATGGCCATAGCCATTTCCATTTTTGCCACACATATTTCTTTCTCCTTCACTCCAGGCAGTAATGTAGAACAGGTGAGCAGTCTTTGGTATCAGAGCCAGGTTCAAGTCCTAGTTTTTCACTTACTCGTTTTGCAAATCATTTTACCTCTGATCCTCAATTCCCTTCTCTCTAAAATGAGGGTAATAATTCCTGCCTCCAGGAGCCATTATGAGAATTAAATAGTACAATTTATGCAAAGTGTCTGACACTGAAAAGCTACCAAATAAATATAAAATGCTTTTTTACCTGGTATGGATAACCTTTATAGATAATGAAGTAGCATCTGAAATACAAATTTTTAAAATCCTATTTGGCATCCAAAACTTATTAATATTGAAGGTGTTATTTTTCACACTGATGTATTATTCAAATGTTAAAAAAGTAAAAGGAAAACACTGCTGTCTTTAAATAGCATACATTTCACTTCAGGCTATCTGTTTATAACAATGAACCAGGAACATTATGCAGTAATAAGGCAGTTCTGAAATCAATGTTGGAGTCTGTGAGAACCAGGAGGAAATGGAATGCCACAGCACCAGAAGTTATTGAGACTCAGTGCCCAATGATTAAAGCACAACTCATATAAAATTAAAAAGAAGACAAATTATTCTAGTACTAGCTATTTATGATAAAAATACACGTGTGGCACCACCTCAAGCCAGTTTATAACAACTAAAATTCTATGAGATTTAGAAATCATTTTGATAGAATGAAATTATCAATACTAATAAAAATATCTATCTTTCAAAAGAATAAGAATGAGTCTCTGAAATAAAAGGCCAGTTCCAGCTGCAGTTAAAGCAGAATATGTGTTATTTTTGTTACAGCAATTTTAAGCATTCCTTCAAAAATACCACAGGCCCAAAGCTTCAGTACCAGTATGAAATAAATCATGCTGCTAAAAGGTAAATATTTTTATTATCTCTAACAACTTTGTGTTAAAACCATTGTGAAAATGCAGCTAGATTCTTTAAAAATCACTCTCAAACATGTATATGCATTTGAATGATGTGTAAATTATGTTACTAAGTTGGTTTTATACAATGCAGAGCACAGCAGAAAAGAAAAAGATTTCACTCAAAAGGTTGAACTGACAATGCATTTATCTGGCTACAGCCAATGGAAGATTTCAGCACAAACTTAAATAAATGGTCTTTACATGCTCTAAAAGTAATAAAAATAACACCTTATGTTTATTTAATATTGAAAACATTTGAAGCCCCTCACTTAATCTTAACAATTCTGTAGCATACGTATTATCAGTATCTGTTTTACTGTTAAGACAACTAAGGCAAAAAGAGGTTAATCAACCTGTCCAAGATCAGAACTGTAAGTGGAAAATCTGGATTTCATTGTCTGACTATGGATCCCCCACTTTTATCTGTTACATTATGTTACTCCATCTCTGCTTCGTATTTTCCTAATCCAGTAGTGGATAGCAACGTTGACTAGAGGCAGGGGTGGGTGCTCAACTTATATGATCTCTTTCAGCCTCCATAGCCTAATGATCATGTGATCTTAGAAGTGGATTATTTCAGACAGAGCCATACTGCTTCTGCAGGTGTTTGGGTATCCCTGGTTTCCTCGGGGATAACTTTTTGCACTTTTTCCAAAACTTAATCTGAAACAGAAAAGAGAGCTACTTTCCTATGTACAGCTCCCCCACATAGATGACAACCTCAGAATTCACCCAGAAGATAGATGTCCTGTCCTGGCATTAGAACCTTTTGCATAATTTGCTAAGCAGAACTGTCTGACAGTAGCCAAACAGTAATATGCAAATTATATTACTATAGATTATGAGCAATGACATCATTGTTAAAAGAACAGTGAGAAAGAAGAAAGATGAGATTAGAGTATATGAAAGCTTCAGAGTAATTGCTAATTCCAAAGCCATAAAAAGCAAAATTCATATAGGATGGCCTGTTTCAATATTGTTGGATAACAAAAGAAAGGAAATGGACCTCAGGGTAAATTACTAATAAGCAAAAATGTAGATAACTAGAAGTGTGTAATACCACTTCTACCAGTCACTAACAGAGGAGACAGTGAGAGTTGGCCTTTCATGGATGTATGAAATAAAGCAAATGCTTAAGATTTAGGGTCTGATAAAGCAAGTAATATGCTAGAATCATTCTAAATACGATTTAATAAGGCTAGGAAAGGGAACAAAGGCCAGTTACGAGATTATTTAAGCTTTTCAATTCCTGAGATTGTTGTTTTCTGAATTAACTTTATTCCACACCGATATTCAAGGAAGGAGAAAAATAGAACACAGACTACTTATTATTGGAAGAGCAATTTCTCTGAAATAGTAGCTCATAACTTATTAATGTGTAGCTATTGCTACCCCATGGCTGCAATAATGAGCACAGACTTCTCGGCATATAGTTAAATACATTATTAGTGACTTTCCCCACTAATAATGCTAACTTATGTATTGGTGCTTAAGAAATTGGCAATGTAGGAAAGCAGTAGATTTTGTTTTGTACTTTTTTTCCATGCAAGAAGTCTTCACATGGAAATCAGCAAAACAACTGTTGTGACTATAGCAGTAAATTAGTTTAAATAGAAACTGTAACGTATAATTTGTGGGCACTAAAAGTCTTTCAGTTACACTCAAGGATTTATTATCAATAAAGAATGATTATTTTCTATTTTTTAAATGTTTCCCATTAAAAATCCATTAGGAAACTGGTACCAAAAAAAAAATCAGGATAAACCCAACACATAACCTCCCACAGATTTATACAATTCTTCACCAACTCTTTGGAAGGACATAGATGGTTAGAAATAGTGAGAGGATAAATAGAAGATGAAGCAGAGCTCCGGCCAATAAGCTACCGAGCTAACCTCAATTCTGACTGGCCCAGATACAGGAAACAGGCCTTTTTTTCTTTCTTATTCCCTCTATTATCCTCCCCACTTTGAGAGATTTCTCAGAGAATGAACTTGTCCTTTGAATTTTTCCTTGCTTTTCTATTTTCCATACCTCTATCTGTTTTTTCTGCCTTTGGCAATTCAGATTCTTCTTCCATATTTCTCAAAGTGGCCCTCTGATTCTTAATCCTATGATCCACCACAATGATGCAGACTGAAAAATTACCACATCCCTGCAATAGCGTCTTCCTTACGACTACATCATTCTATTCCTCACGAGAATAGAACATCCTAAAGCACAAAGTTTTCTCATAAAGGTGCTTTCAATTTCCCTTCAAAGAGGAATCTAATGGCTCCCATTTGCTTCCACATCAAATCCAAATTCCTGATTATATGAATCATTTATCACCAATCTCCATCAATATTTATATGAGCATCTCCTTACAATTTTAATTAATCCTGTGTACATGTCTGGGTTTTTGTATGTACTTATACTTGCTTCACATAATGTTGCCTTCCCTCACTTAGGCAGGTAAGGCTTCTCCTGAGTGAACCATTCCTCTTCACATGCCACCTGAAAAGGGACTGTGCTTATTCTGTTTCTTCCCTAGGAATGTCCAGCCCCATCACTTTATCTTCAAATTGACTTCCCTTTTACCCAACTCAAATGTCACCTCCTCCTGAATTCATCCCTAACCACCCATCTTCAAATAACCTTTCATGACTTAAAGCCCAATGACACATTCATCTCTACATTTTTTTTTTTTTTTGAGACAGGGTCTCTGTTTGTTGCCCAGGCTGGAGTGCAGCAGCATAATCATGGCTCACTGCAGCTTCTACCTCCCAGGCTCAGGTGATCCTCCCACCTCAGCTTCCCAAGTAGCTTGGGACTACAGGTGCATGCCAACATGTCCAGCTAATTTTTGTATTTTTTGTAGAGACAGGATTTCACTTCGTTGCCCAGGCTGATCTCGAACTCATGGGCTCAAGTGATCTGCCCTCATAGGCCTCACAAAGTGCTGGGATTATAGGTGTGAGCCACGAAGGCTGCCCTCAACTTTTCTTAACAACACTTAAAACATTCTATTGAATGAATTATCTGTTCAGTGGAACACAAGTTCCTTGCAGGTAGAATTCACGTATAACTCATTATTCTACTCTCCATGAATAATACCTGGCTAACGGTAAATGCTCAAAATAATATCAGTTAATAGGATTCAGATTCAATATAAGGAAAGAAGTACTTAGTTGTCTGCTCTTCCATCTAATATTTCATTGAAATTATAATAAAGAACAAATTTAACCCATGGTATCTCCATTTGAGTTGCTCAGAAGCAGACCTTGAGATAAGGATTCTATACCACAAGCAATTTATATGAGAGGTAATGCCAGGAAACACTAATGCAGGAGAGGAAAAGTGAGATATGAAATGAAGGAGATTCAATAAAGGGCTCACTATCAACAGATCATTTGGCACCTGGTGCTTAATTCAGCTAAGCAACTCGGAAGCCAGAGTAGAACATGCAACTCAAAGTTATCCCAACAGAAGGAAAAAGAAGCTGAGGTGTTTGTTCACCAATTCCTACTAGTCATTTGTTGAAGGCTGATGGGAGGGGACATTCTCTGGCTCCACCAGACTGCTCATGGACAGGTAGAGCAAGCTCTACATCCAGACAGGACCTTCAGGCTAAGAGCTACAGGTGCTGGCATTGAAAAATGGGATGGGTGCTGAAAAACGGGGAGCAATGACAGGATGTAAGTAACTAACAGAATCTACTACAAACAATAACAGAAAGAAGGAAGGGGCCCACAAGTGGATGTGAATTTGAAAGACAAAATACTGATGGAAGATTTATGACTGAGAAGTGAACGAAACACAGAAATACACAGAAGAAATCAAAATACACAAAGAGAAAGGCTAAACCTCAGGCATGGTGGTAGGTGAAAGAGGAGGGTTCAATCTATTTTATGGAATCCCCATCTAGATAGGATTGAGACTCAGAAGTTGACAGTGAAACATGAGGCTGAAGAGGGAGGGACTGATGCAAGTCTGTTTTGCAGAGACTGGTATACCATATCCCAACACCTATTTTTGTAGTTTTTGCGGTTTTAAAGCATTGTTTATAAAATGAGAATTTGTGCCAGAAACTATATGTAGTTTGCAATGCCTAAATTTTTACTATCTGGCTTTCACAGAAAAAAATTTGCTGACCCCTGGTTTATGGAATAGAAAGCACACATACTAGCCCTTTCCCACCCCTGGAAGTAAGACTGCCTAAAACCAGGCACTTAATACTGAACGAAAAAAATGTGGGCTATCTTCTCTGATCATACTAGAAAAAAATAAGACAGTACGTTAATGTGCTAATTAAAGCCCTCCTCATCCTAGTAATTAGGGATTCTCAGGCTTAATGATCAGTGCCCTAGTCATGAAGCAAAAGGCAGAGGATGCCGGTCAAGAAACATCTCCTGTACCCAGAGCCCCCAGTCAGTTTCATTCTTCCAGATGGACAGCCCACCAAAATCACTAAATGTTTGACTAAAGCCAGCAATATGAAAGAGAAAGATATAAACTAGTAGAAAAATGGCTCCACCACAAGTGCTAATAATCCAGAGGATTTAAGAGTGCTTTTGAAACCCTCAAAATAATATTCTCAGAGACATTCCCAAAAATGTTGACTCTGCAAACAGGAAAAATATATTATGAAAAAACATAGGTGAATAAGAAAATGATCTTAGATTAAAACATATAATTTAAGAGAAGTCTTACAAGACAAAACCAGGGAAGTCTCCCAAGACATAGAACAGTAAGGACAAAGAAACAGAAAATATAGACTAAAGAAACACAGAGGATATATCCAGAATGATCAATATTGACTAATAAATGTTGAGAAAGTACATAGAGGGGAGATGATTAGCAAAAAATAAATACAGACATCCCCTGACTTTCAATAGGTCAACTTAATTTTTTTACTTTGCCATGCTGTGAAAGTGATATACATTCAGTAGAAATCATCCCTCAAGTACCCATATAACCATTCTGGTTTTCACTTTTAGCACAGTATTCAAAAAAATAACATGAGATATTCAATACTTTTTTATAAAACAAGCTTTGTATTATATGGTGTTGCCCAGCTGTAGGCTAATGTAAGTGTTCTGAGCACCTTTAAGATAGGCTAAGCCAAGCTATGATGTTTGGTAGGTTAGGTGTATTAAATGCCTTTTTGACTTATGACATTTTCAACTTAAAGTGGGTTTATTAGGACATAACTCCACTAAGTTAAGGAGCATCTGTATAAGAGAAAATAGTAAATAAGTAAATAAAGTTGTTCAGTTGAAAACAAAGATAAAGAAAAGATCTTAAAAACTTCCAGAGATTAAAAAAAGCAAAGTAATCAACAAATGAATTAGAATTAGTCTGATATCAGATTTCTTATCAGCAAAACTAAGTGCTAGAAGACAGTGAATTTATGCTTTCAAAGTTCTGAAAAAAATGATCTTCAACGAAGAAATATATGTCCAGCCAAATGACTTGATCAATTAAGTGTGAAAGTAGAATAAAGATCTTTGCTGTTTGCAAGATCTCACTCATTTTATCTCCTGTGTACCCTTCCTTAGGAAGTTAACTTAAGGATGTAAGCCATAAAGAAAACATAAGATCCAAGTAACAGGGTGATGCCCAGGGAACAGTGAAAGTAAGTCTCACAATGACAGCTTTGGAATGACCCTAGAGAGTAACCAGGGCAGACTAGACCCAGTGGATATAGCATTCCAGGAGGCGGGTCTTCAGAGGAAAAAAAGAACTGAATGGATTCAGAACTATGAAAAGGGTAAGGATATGATAAAGTCTATTAGTGAAGTGTTTAAGAAGATAATTCATTGGGATTTGAAGCTAGAATATTCTCCCCTGAGTGGCAGAGAAGTCCTATATAAAACCTATTGAGAAAGAAGTATAACTTCCATAGACCAATAGAGAAGGAAATATATTACTAACGCACTGTGCCTAGCTCTGCAGACATATTATATTTATCTTGTCATTTTAGAGGGAATATTGTTTATTGGCTTAGAAGATTGAGAAGTACCAAGGTAAAAAGAAGTGGAAGAAAGACTAGGAGTTATATTGTGTTTGTCTTACAAAGTGGAGAGTTCAGAGGTACTGTCCATTGTCAATGAAATAAGAAATACAGATTTGATTATATTTTTGAAGTACCAAAGTTAATCTGTAGGAAAACAGACTATTGATATGATCATATGTAGAAAAAGAGGAATGGGGAAGTAAAGAGTAATATAAATAAATTCAGTCTTAAGTATATCAAGAAGAAAATATGGCCAGGCGCAGTGGCTCACCCATGTAATCCCAGCACTTTGGGAGGCTAAGGCAGGCAGATCGCCTGAGATCAGGAGTTTGAGACCAGCCTGGCTAACTTGGCAAAACCCCGTCTCTACTAATAATACAAAAATTAGCTGGGCATGGTGGCATGCACCTGTAGTTCCAACTACTAGGGAGGCTGAGGCAGGGGAATTGCTTAAACCCGGGAGGCGGAGGTTGCAGTGAGCTGAGATTGCACCACTGCTCTCCAGCCTGAGCTGAGCGACAGAGCAAGGCTCCATCTCAAAAAAATAAAATAATAAAATAAAATAAAATAAAATAAAAGGAAATAGTATATAAAGGTACTAAAGCAAGAAATAATGATACATATTAATTAGAAATATAGATATAACAATCCCAGCTACTCAGGAGGCTGGGGCAGGAGAATCGCTTGAACCCGGGAGGCAGAGGTTGCAGTGAGCAGACATTGCGCCACTGAACTCCAGACTGGGTGACAGAGGGAGACTCCATCTCAAAAAAAAAAAAGAAAGAAGTATAGATATAACTGCCAGAAGAATCAAAACAAAAACAGTTAAACGTTGGCCACCTCTGGGGGTAGGGAAGGGTGTGGCTACGGATTGCGGTTTTTTATTATAAATTCTTCTGTATTGTTTGATATTTTTAATCACATAAATTTGTTATTTAAATAAAATTGCATGTTTATCAATGCACAGATAAATGAAAATATTCCTTAGAGTGTCTCCCTCACAAGTAATACAAAATGAATATGTTTAACCGTTGCTGGGTATCGTCCTGACTACTAAAAGTGACAATGATTATACACAGGGAGCGTAACCCAACCCCATATAAGCTCTATTGCCACAAACTATGCCAATTTATTGTATGAAACAAATAGAAGCTACTCCAGTAAGTATCAGGTAAATTGTAACAATAATAATTTATTTAATATGGTATACAACTCAAATAAGAAAGCCAGAAAAAAAAAAGATATTTTTTCCTCCTCCTATGGGAGTTTTTGTTGTTTTAAGAAACATGTACAATGTTTTGGCCACACTGAGGTTCAGAAATAGCACTTGCATCTTCTACCCGAATATATTTATGGCAAAGATAATTATGCACCCCATGCACTGATGCACTCAATGCATCAGCAAATATGGCAAATCTGAAGACTGTCAGCGAAAGTCTCAACTTCTTGTAGTCTCAGCTGAATAACCTTCATGAGGTAGCATTTGGAAAAATATTTTTTTAAAAAGTGAAGAAAGCAAAATGTATCAAAGTCAACACCTTGAATTGCACCTGGAAGCAAATTGTGGAACTAGAGGACAAAAATATAATGTTCCCCCTGTGGCTTATCCTATTAAGAAATAAGCCTTCACTCATTTTCTGAGTTGCATTTTCAAAAGCTGTTACAAGTAGACTGCATTGCAGTAATATAGTTTTAAGAAAGCAATGTGGACAGAGAGTCCACATTGATATTATTTAGTAAATGATCTAAACCATGCCATTTGGCTTTGGTGCACCTGACTTAAGCAAGAATGACCTAATAGCAAATCATTATCTGTCACTAAATTTGGGATGTTATCTTCTGTGACACCTAAAATTCATGCAGTTTTAAACAGATACATCTTGATAAAATATTGACAATAATAAATATATCTGATACTTAACTATAAGCCAGCAGTGCTGATAAAGCAAACTGCCTAATGATATAAAAGCAGAAGCAGGTCTGGCTCTTAGGCAAAACTGTGGAGCAAGTAGCCCTCAGCGACCCACCTCATTTGGAGCTCCACTCCTACCAGCACCCTATAGACCAAGCCCTGCCCTCTACAATATCACCCAGGTACTATTTCTACTTTACCATATACATCTCTCCTATATGTGATTCTGTCCTCTCTTTGGTCCAGTCATTAGAAGTATTAAGACCATATTGTGGGAATCTAAGTAATATGAGAAAATTATTTCAACAATAAAATGTACATAAGGGAGAAGACTGAGTATCCATTTATGGACTTTTGTATGCAACATGCTTAAGAACTAACAGGAGTAAAACACAAAAGGGCTGGCCAGGTCAGCTTGGTCTGTAAGGGAATAACAGCAGTACACATTCTACTGGGAAAATAAACAAGGACAATGAAGAATGAGAGAAGCCTTAGGATGACTCCGGAAATCAAGGTCCAGTGAAGAGGGGTACTATCACTCCTATTTTCTAGAGGAAACGTATAGGATATCAAAATGCTTACTAAAGTTGAGTCAAGCAGAAAACCCAAAAATCATTTTCTTTCCCTAAAATGACTTAATTTCTACATGCTCCACATTTTTAATAGATAATCAAGTTTCTTAACTCTGTCACACATACTTTCGATGCAGCCTAATATTAAATTCCCTCAACTGATTATATTGTTTCACCAAATGCTTCCCCCACATGTGTCATTATTTGTAAGTATGAACTAAAATGATTTCAGACTTTAACACTTTAGTTTAATCATGGGGTAATACAGTGTACAATGTAGAAAGGAAAAAATTTAGCATTTTATAATGTACTTATTCTGATGGGACCAACCACCAAGTGACAAATGAATCATATTATTGACTATGCACTACATTTGTATTGATTTGGTGAATGTATTACTGAATAGTTAATAGTATGTCAGCCATTCACTTACAAATACATATTTCTAAGGCTGTCATACCAAGATATAAAATATTTCCTAGGAGCTGGTAGGAAATTTAGCGCAGATCATGCATAATTCTTTAGAAACTGTGTTTTTTTAACTCCACAATTGTTTGGACAAGTTATTTAGAGTCGTCCACACTTACACTATCCTACTTAATACAGAGGGTATATATTTCTATTGTAATAACTTGTTTTGCTGAGTTATATAGTGCACAATGCAACCCAAAAAATCTGAGCTGACCTTGTGTGGCTAGATTAATTGACAAAAGAATACCTAAACAGCTGCTGTGTGGTGAGTTAACCATAAGCACATTGGACAAAATGGAAATGTAGGATACACGAAGCCTGAACAATGTCATTAACTATGGACTCCTAGGAAAGTAGAATGTTGGGTCAACCAACATTCAGAAAGTAACCAGGAATGGCAAGAACTTTTTGAAAGCTAAAATGTTGGAGAGCTTGTGACTAAGAGGCATAAATACAAACAGCACCAGAAATGTAGTAGTCAAAATGAGAACGGTTGTCACAAGCTATTAAGAGCTATGTAGTACAGAAAACTGCCACCCTAGCTAGACAGATGTGAAAAACAGCTCTCTAGAGTAAAGGTGGGGGCGGGGAGTGGGAGAGAGAGAGAGAAATAGAGATGAATGGGATGTCTATTACAGTAAAATAAAAATATTTTTATAAAGAAATAGAGATGAGAGATAGAGATAGATGGAGAAATGAAGATGGAGATGAAGTTGGAGATGGAGATAGAGATAGAGACAGAGAGAAACCAAAATACTTAAGGTTTTATAAATGTTCCTTTTTTTTTCTTTGCTTTTTGAGAGGGAGTCTTGCTCTTTTGCCCAGGCTGGAGTGCAGTGGCGCGATCTCCACTCACTGCAAGCTCCACCTCCCGGGTTCGCACCGTTCTCCTGCCTCAGCCTCCGAGAAGCTGGGACTACAGGCGCCCGCCACCATGCCCGGCTAATTTTTTTGTATTTTTTTTTAGTAGAGACGGGGTTTCACCGTGTTAGCCAGGATGGTCTCGATCTCCTGACCTCGTGATCCGTCCACTGTGGCCTCCCAAACTGCTGGGATTACAGGCGTTGAGCCACCGCACCTGGCCTAAATGTTCCTTTAAAAAGAGCCATTTTAATCTAAGCTATCGCAAGTCCTAGATCTGATGGGTGGTAGAGTTTTCCATATTATAAGTCTATATGACTCAACACAACTATACTCATTTCTGAAATCCTTAGACGCAGATCTCATGGTGCTTAGAAGCAGGGGCTGTGATGTCAGACTGCCCAGGCTTGAATGCTGCCTCTGTTACTTGCTGATGAATAAAGAGAAGTTAACCTTTCTAAACTGTTACTTTGTTTGCACAATCAGGACAATACTGGGAACTACCTCACAGAGGTGTAGTGAAGATTTACCTCTTCTTGGATGTCTAATGGGCATCTCAAATCCAAAATGTCCAAAACTGAATTCTTGATCTTCCTTTCCTGAACCTGTTTCTTCCACTGTCTTCCCAATGCTTTTCCCATGATTCAGAGCAAAGCCTTGCATCTCATTGACTCTTCTCTTTCAGACACCATATCCTGTTGGCTCTATCTTCAAAATATATCCAGAATTCAAAACTTCTCTCCACACTCCACCCCTACCCTGATCCAAGTACTATAATCCTTGCTTGGGCTATTTCAACAGCATCCTACTTGACCTCCTCTTCTAACTCTTGCCCCCACAGTCTATTCTCAACATAGTAGTTAGAGGAATCCTGTTAAAATGTCTTTTCTCAAACCATTCATTAACTTTGCATATTTCTCAGAATAAAAGCCCAAGTCTACAAAATCAGGCCCTTTATTAACTTTCTGACCTCATCTCCGGTTGCTCTCCTCCTGGCCATGAGCATCTCTGCTTCTGAAACAAACATGCAAAGCATGCTCCCGCCTCAGAGCCTTCACACTTATTCCCTCTTTCTGGGCCTTTCTTCTTCCAGACATCCAGATGTCTTTACCAGCGATTTCAGATCTTTGCTCAAATGTCACAGTCTCAGTGAGACTTCCCTAAATACCTTCTTAAAATGAAAGACCACCACATTCATACATCATACTCCCCTTCTTCCGTTTATGCCTTTATTTCCCCTCATAAAACTCACCACCATATAACACACTATATGTTTTATTTATTAATTTTAATTATTTTGTGTCTTCTCCCCCTAAAATATAAATTCTCTGAGAGCAGAGCTACTTCTCTGTTTGATTCCTCATTGTATATCCCCAGATCCTATTGTGTACCTATTCTGGGACATTACTGAGTTCAATAAGTTAATAAGTACAAAACACCTAAAAATGTGTGACACATACTAAGTGTACAATAAATGTCAGTTGTTGTTTACTCAGGATATTCATTTATGTAATTTCTCCTAGTTTTTAAGTCTTCCCAATATATACTGCGATTATAAATTACATTAGCTTCAAAACAGATTGTTTCTTAATGTTTCACTTTTGTCTTTAATATGAAATTAATCTAACATTAAAAACTCATGACTATCAAGCTTCAAAGACATTCTCTAAAGATGATCTGCTAAAAACTAGTTTTTAATAGCTTTTAAATAAATATTTTATACTCCTTAAACAATCCATAAATACAGTTTCTATATTTTTCCCAAGTAAATTTTGAGTAAGAAGAATTATAAAAATTAGTGATATATAATTTATATATGGTTCTGTATTCATTTTTTATGATTCCTTAAAAGTTTCAAGCTAATTGAGTTTAAATAAATAGTTAAAATAATTTCACTCAAGCTCTGTGATTAATAACTGAAATAGCACAGAAAAACATCTAACACACCAATATTTTCCTCTTGTCATTCTCTTTACCTTCTTAAATTCCAAAGATAGACAAATAGATGATTGATAGAGATAGACAGATGATTGATAGATAGATAGATAGACATAAAATAGAATACTATTCAGTCTTATAAAAAGAAGGAAATCCTAATAAAACTGAAGTACAGTGTGCTAAGTGAAATAAGCCCAGCATAGAAAAACAAATATTGTGACCTCATTTATATGTGGAATCTAAAACAGTCAAATTTGCAGAAACGGAGCATAGAATGGTGGTTGCCAGGGGCTGTGGGGGCAGGTGCAGGGATGGGGAGATGTTGGTCAAAGGGTGCAAAGTTTCAGTTAGACAGGATAAACAAGTTCCAGAGCTTTATTGTACAACATAGTAAAACATAGTTAATAATAATGTATTGATACTAGAAAATTGCTGATATAGTAGATCTTAAATACTTTCACCACAAACAATATGTGAGGTGACAGATATGTTATCAGGCTTGATTTAATCATTTTTCAATGGATATATATATAAAATATGCTGTACACTGAAAATACATACAATTTTTATTTGTCACTTACAAAATCATCTGTATTGCTAAATTCAGCATTTAAAATATGAAAATATTAGCATACATAATCTACCATATGTACTAAAATGGAACATATATTATAAATATTCAAATCAATAATAGCAATATGGATTAAAAGCTGGTATCTTTGAGTTCTAAATGCTCATTATTAACCTAATAATTAAAATCCACAGTTTAAATTGCTGAAAGTAGAGGTTTCAGTCAGGAAATGAACTCTGAACTATGACCATTAATTAAACAGGAAAAGGAGTTAGTTATAATCTGGGAAAATGTGCCATTTGGATGACTACTGAAGGCATTGCAGAATTAAAGGAAATGCCTTTGATTAATCAGCTGAACTTGATCAGAATACATAAATTTAAGTCAGTTATCTGGGCATGGAGGCAAACATCTATAGTCCCAGCTACTTGGGAGACTGATGCAGGAGGATCGCTTGAACTGAGGAATTCAAGGCTGCAGTGAGCTGTGATCACACGACTGCACTCCAACCTGTGTGACAGAGCAAGACTGTCTCCATAAATAAATAAGTAAATAAATAAATAAAATGTAAGTCAAGAGCTTAGAATAAGTTATAGGTCCCTAAGCAAAATATTTCAAGAGGACTCTCATTCACTTCCCTACACTGATATATTCCTTTTCAGTATGAATTCTAAATGGATAGCCTTTTTGCTTGAACCCAATGCATTTAAAAGACCCCTTTCCTACTAATTACACCTCTTGCAGGAGTCATATGAAATATATTAAGATCTAGGAATGTTTTTGAATTGATAATGAAAAAAGTTTTCTCAATAGATAAGGTTTAGAGAAGACAATATATAGAAGAACAAATCTGAAATGATTCTATAGATTTTCCTTTAACAAAGAGACAGGATTTGGAGAAGACAAAATTCAACTATCTACACACACACACACACACACACACACACACACACACACACACACAAAGTAGTCAGCCTATCTGAACCTGCCAACCAGGAGATTTTTTTAAAAAGTAATTCAGGAAGATAACACAAATGGTCAGCATTTAAGATCTCAGATCAAATTTTTGGATGTTTTTAATAATTCAGCATGTAAGGAGCAAGCATAGTATTTTCCATGCATATTTTTACTAGTTGAAAATTGTTAACTATCCAGTGAGCATGTCTCTGTGGAAGGACTCACACTGCATAAAATCTATTGATAAAATATTAACAGCAGAGAGTCTTTCATTTAAGCACTTCTCAAAATAAAAAATAAAAAAAGACTACCTACAGCATAGAATAAAAATATTATATTTTTAGCATCAAAAGATAGAAATCTAATTCCCAGATATAATATTAGTTACAAATAAACAAAAAATAAAAATAAAAAAGCAAAACTTTAAGTTGTAGGATTTACGAACTTAGCCAAGCAGTAAAACATGCAGCATTCTGAAAAATGAATTACCACGGGGTGGGTGTCCCATATGACTAGCTCTAAAATGTGTGGTTTGAGAGTCAGGTGCAAATATTTGTGCTGTCTTATGTTGTCTCAACCACAAGGTCCATAGCTGCTTGTTCATGGTAGGAAGATAAACTAAGTACCACATACAAACAAGTTTGTTAGCAGAAAGGGCCATAACACTCCAAAGTTGGTTCTTCTGAAGAATTCATAGGAACAAAACAGAATAATGAGTTAGGGCCCAGCGCAGTGGCTCACACCTGTAATCCCAGCACTTTAGGGGCTGAGGAGGGTGGATCACTTGAGACCAGGAGTTCGAGACCAGCCTGGCCAACATGGCAAAACCCTGTCTCTGCTAAAAATACAAAAATTAGCTGGACATGGTGGCCATACCTGTAGTCCCAGCTACTCAGAAGGCTGAGGCAGGAGAATCAGTTGAACCTGGGAGGCAGAGGTCGCAGTGAGCTGAGATCAAGCCACTGCACTCCAGCCTGAGCAACAGAGCAAGACTCTGTCTCAAAAAAAAAAAAAAAAAGAAAAAGAAAAACAAAGAAAGGAAAGGAAAGAGGGCCCATATGTTTAGCATAATGCACAGGGAATATTTTTTTAAAAAATCAAAACCTACAAGATGGAATTAGTGCCTGTGGGGAAGAAAGATACTTTCTTTCTCAGATACCTACTATCCATAAAGCCTAGCTATAAACACACATCAGAAAGTCAGAAATATCTTAAGGCAATAAAATTTTTAAAAACAAATTATGTTACTCCATTTTGTCCATTTAAAAGGCAGACAAGCCAGACCCTGAAGGCTGATGAAAATAGCCAAATTCAACATATAATGACATCAATGATTTAATCCTTTCATTACCAAGAGTATCAAAGACCATTCACATTAGTAGACAAAATCTTAAAAAACTGGAGGTGGACCTAGAATTTATATTATACTATACGATCAAGCTATTTCCAAAAACCAAAGCTCATTGTCTAAAAATTGAACATGGAGCCTGTTAAAATTGTTCCTTGTGAGTCTTGGTTGAAAGAAATGGTGGAGGTAACTAAATGAACTGGCTTATACTCAAAAGGCTTAAGCCATTATGGTCCACTAGGTAAAATATATAAAAATGCCAAATAGTTAATGTCACTATTAGGACCAACAATTGTTGGTTAAAGCTGCATTGTCAGCAATGAAGAATGTAATTTTAGAAATATAATGAAAACTCTTCTATGATAATTCATAAAAATAATGTGTATGGAATAAGATGATGTGGGAAAGGGGTAGAGTATTCCAAAATAACACTTGATCCCAGGTAGTACTGTTTGACATTTGTTCCCACAAATCCTCAGTGTTGGAGGTAGGGCCTAATGGGAAGTGTCTGGGTCATGGCTGTAGATCCTTCATGAATGACTTGGTGCTGTCATCACAGAAATCAGTGAATCCTCACTCTTAGTTCCCTTGAGAACTGTTTTTAAAAGAGCCTAGCACCTGCCTCTCCCCTCTCTCTTGCTTCCTATTTCACCATGTGATTTCTGAACACAGCAGCTCCTCTTTGCTTTCCACTGTGACTGGAGGCAGTCCGAGTCCTCCCCAAAAACAGAGGCTGATGCCATGCTTCTTGTACAGCCTGCTGTGAGCCAGGTAAACCTCTTTCTTTAAAAATTACCCAGCCTCGGGTGTTCTTTTACAGTAATGCAAACAGACCAAGATATCCAGTTATATACAAAAGGATACTGAGCTTTCACTTCCAGGCGCTTCAGGAGCCACGGGTTACAGTGCAGACATGGCCAAGTCCAAGAACCACACCACACACAACTGGTCCCGAATATGGCATAGAAATTGCCTCAAGAAACCCCAATCACAAAGATACAAATCTCTTAAGGGGTGGACCCCAAGTTCCTGAGGAACATGCGCTTTGCCAAGAAGCACAACAAGAAGGGCCTAAAGAAGATGCAGGCCAACAATGCCAAGGCCATGAGTGCACGTGCAAAGGCTATCAAGGCCCTGGTAAAGCCCAAGGAAGTTAAGCCCAAGATCCCAAAGGGTGTCAGCCACAAGCTCCATCGACTTGCCCACATTGCCCACTCCAAGCTTGGGAAGCATGATCATGCCCACATTGCCAAAGGGCTCAGGCTGTGCGGGCCAAAGGCCAAGACCAAGGATCAAACCAAGGCCCAGCCTGCAGCTCCAGCTTCAGTTCCAGCTCAGGCTCCCAAAGGCGCCCAGGCCACTACAAAGGGTTCAAAGTAGAGATCTCCATCTGCCAATATGAGGACAGAAGGACTGGTGTGACCCGCCCTGCACTGCCGTCTGCATAGGGCTGGTGTCCTCATGTGCTATTTGCACAAATAAATCTGAGGGTAACACTCCTCCCCTACCCCCACAAAAAAGTATAGATTTTTAAAGTCTGAAGGTATCAAGGAAACTTTCTAATTTAGCCTCTTATTTAAATGAAGCCTTTCACTACAGTGATTTTCTAAGTTTATAATTCAGAAAACGGAATCCTCTCCCATCATTTCCTTTTCTCTACAATTTATCTGCTAAGGAATCTGGGCCCTTCATTATTAATTATTGCATGAGCTGGACTCGGTAGCAATCAGGAAACAGCTTCATTTTTCTCCCATCACTGCATTCAGACATTCTGTCAGGTCTCCCCTCCTCTAGCCTTGACAGTGTCTCTTTCAGATTTCTTTTCATGATAACAATTTTGTCATCCAGTATTAAAAAGTTCAGTCTTGTCTAACTCAAAGCATTAATCTAATACTTGATTTGGAGCGTCCCCTCCTGTCAGCTCAGGAATGACTCAGTGTGAGGGGAAGAGAAGCTGTGAGAAGACATAGGGGAGGACTGTGTTCTGGTTTTTTATACTCCTTTCTTCTCTCCCTATCCCGCCCCCAACCTTGCCCTTTCCATTTCTGAATCCTGGGAGATGGCAGGGATCAAAAAAGGAGCTAATTTATAACTCTCATTTGACTATTAGATGCCCTCTGTCATAGCAGCCTTCCAAATATTGGATCTCATTAAGTACATTTGCAGATTCTTGGGAGACTCTCAACAAGTTCCTATGCCCTACATGTTTCCTACAATAGACAATGAGCTCTTTATCTGACCGCTCAGAATCACCTGCACCCCTCAGCTTTGCCCCAGTAGGCAGCCCTCTTAGGGTCCTCTTGACTCACAGGGAGTACAATGAACGTGCAGCTTGACAAACTGCTGACTCCTTCCTCGTTGCCCCGCAGTCAAGGGCAGCTCTACTTTGTTTTCTATCCTTTGTCTTTTCCAGAAAAGAAGCAGAGATCTATTATTATCACACTTTGCTTCAAATTATGGAGAGTCACATGTCAGTTTCTCTCAAGAAAAAACTCACTTTCTGCTCAGCTAGATGCAAAGGGAAACCCCACTAATTTTTGCAATTTGGCAAACATCCAGCCAGGGACAGAGATGACACTCTACCATTTTGTAGATGACCATAACCTCTATACGCAGTACTCTTGGGGCTTCCCAACATGTGATTTGGTGGTGAGGGAAGCATCTGCCTCCCTTCCCTCTAAAAGAAGTCTGAATAGGCCAAAGGCAGATCACAGACCAGTTGGTGGTCCGGCCAATTTTCAGTAATTCCTATGGGGCTGGGTCCAGCACCAATCTCTGAAGTATGGAGGAGATTGTCACTCAATGTCCCAAGCTTTGAGGTCTCAAATTCTAAGACAAGAGGACATCTCCCATTCCACATGTTCTTATAGATTCAAAGTGGCTTTTTAATAAAGTGTCTTAAATGAAAATTTATCTTTCTGAATTGCCACCCAACTAACTGGGGAGGAGAGATCCAAAATAAAGGGCTTAAGGGCCTCACTCCAAATGGCTCTGTCCCTTTACAGTGAAACTGTCCTTTTGAGCTTCTGTGGTCTAGTCTATGTGGAAAGGGTGTAAGGCAAAGGTAATTAAAAGGTTCATGAAAGTAAGAGCAGTGCAGCACTATCCTAACTGCATTCTTTCTCGTGTGAATAAATTAATCTGTTTCAGTCACTGCACTGGCAAACTAGTCTAGGTACCGTATCACATTAGAATATAAAAACCCTTACACAGTAAAAGTGGTAAATATATTCTGAATTAACAATGAATTAGGACACTGTCAGTATTTCTACTAGCTAATTAGAAAAGCTAGAGTCCTCATATTTGGAAGACAGATTCACTGACACCTTCTTTAGGATTTAGGAACATAAAATCGAGCCATAAATACTGTGTTTGCTTTTGGGGGTTTTGTGGGGGTTGTTTTGGGATTTTTGTTTGTTTGTTTGTTTGTTTGTTTGTTTAGTATTTTTGAGACTGAGTTTTGCTCTGTCACCCAGGCTGGAGTGCAGTGGTGAGATCTCAGTTCACTGCAAGTTCAAGCGATTCTCATGCCTCAGCCTCCCAAGTAGCATGTGCCACAATGCCTGGCTAATTTTTGTGTTTTCAGTAGAGAAGGGGTTTCACCACGTTGTCCAGGCTGGTCTTGGATTCCTGGGCTCAAGCAATCCACCTACCTCAGCCTCCCAAAGTGCTGGGATTACAGGTGTGAGCCACCATGCCCAGTGGGGTTTTTACAATTTCTAAGTAAATTTAATGATCAGGAAGATAATTAATCCTGCAAATAACACATAACTTATCTTTCTTATTCTAATTTTATACATAAATATGTGATTAAGTAGTGGTTCAAAAAAGCTAAACTCCATAGCCAGAAAGTCAGAAAGCCTGGTTCCACACTCAACCCTGGGACTTCCTGGTTGTATAATTTTGGACAAATCACTTCATCTCACTCAGCCTTGGTTTTCTAATTTGTAAAACAGCAATGATTTAAGAAAATTTGAAAGGTTGTTATGTTTTGTAAAGGGACTGCAAATCACTTTGTAAATATTAGTTTTCTCTCTCTTTAAAAACACACTTTTTTCTGGTAGATCACATAAACTGAATTTATCTGAATAATTAGGAGCATAGTCTTTAAAGTCAGACAGACTCATTAATCATCCAATGCCAGTAAGTATTTGCTGAATAAATAAATGGAATACTTTTTCAGTTTTATACTATATCAAAAACCATAGTCAAATTATGCATTCTCTCGAAGCCTCAATATTCATGTATGTAAAATATACAAAAAGAATACCCACTTCAGTGATTCTCAATCACAGTACATATTAAAAACCAAACAGTTTCTGATTCAGTAGGTCTGAGGCAAGACCTGGACAATTGCATTTAAACTTCATGAGTATTTGGAAACTGACCCACAGCTGAGAACCACTATGCTCCCTCTGAGGGCTGTTGTGAGGATTAAATGAGATAATGTCTGAAGGCATTTCATGTATTAGCACATGTTTAATACATATAAATATATAGATTATACCCTTCTTTTTTAACACCATTTTATACATATTTATTCAGTAAATTATATAATACATTTAAGAATTAATAAGTGAATTATTAAAGCATTGGTTCTCAAACTTCAGCATGATTCTAATGGGGGACTCATAAAATACAAATTGACAGACCCCACCCTCAGAGCTTCTTCTGACTCAGTAGCTTTGAGAGGAAGTTCAAGAATTGCCTTTCCAACAAGTTCCCAAGTGATGCTGCTCCAGGGATGACACTTTGAGAACCACTACCTAACAAAAACTTTAATCATATTTGTGATGGCTCATTTTACAGGTCAACTTGACTGGTCCACAGAGTGCCCAGACACTTGGTTAAACATTATTCTGGATGTATCTATGAGGGTGTTTCTGGATGAGATTAAATTCAAATCTGTAGCCAAAGTTAAGCAGATTGTCCTGCCTAATATGGGTGGGCATCATCCAATCCTTTAGAGGCCTGAATAGAACAAAAAGGAGAAGTAAGGGAGAATCTGCTTTCTCTGCTTGTTTTTGAGCTGGGATGTCAGTCTTCTGCATTTAGACTGTAACTATACCACCAGCCTCTCTTCTGGGTCTCCAATTTGCAGACAGTAGATAGGGGATTTCTCAGTCTCCAAAACAGAAGAGCCAATGCCTTATAAATCTCTTTCTGTATGTATATATGTGTGTGTGTGTGTGTGTGTGTATCTGCCTGTGTGTGTCCTACTGATTCTGTTTCTCTGGCGAACCCTAATACAATATTTAAGAAATTATATATATATATATATATATATATATATATATATATATATATAATTTAAAATGACAGGCAGAAAATACAATTTCAAAATGCTATATTTTAGATGTCTGGAGTTTGATTTTTTTTTTGTTTGGTGACTTGAAATATAGTCTCATATGATTACTCCTTTCTCAACAAGGCCTTAACTGACACCTGTCTTCTAGGATGAATGGGAAGACTACACCTTTGCAGGTCCACTATACCATATATTGACTTAAGATATATGATTGCACTTAACAGCCTTGAATTGAAATGGACTAATAGGGCATTACTTGCTATCTTTAATAGAAAGCAAAGTCCTTGAAGGCAGAAATCAGATCATAGTTATTATCTATGTACCCCAAGGGCCTAGCACGGTGCCTGCAGACAGTCAATAAAATGCTTAGTGAATGCATGAAATAGAGTAAATTACTCCACTCAATTTGGAATAGAGTAAGTTTTGTGATTTTTTTTTAAGTCTTATGGTAACTCCATGGGAAACTCTAGACGTAGATAGAGTTATCTCTCAGCTCTTTTATCAAAGCAGTGGTTCTCAAAATGCAGAGCTGGGGCAGGCTGGTGCCCCCTAGAAGACATTTGGCTATGTCAGAGACATTTTTGTATGTCACAACTGAAGAGGGTCCTAAAAACATCTAGTGAATGAAAGTCAGGGATGCTGCTAAACATCCTACAATGCCCAGGACAGCCACCGACAACAAAATGTTCAGCCTAAAATGTCAAAGGTGTCTAGGTTGGGAAATTCAGCATTAGAGGAATGCAGCTGAGCTAATTAAGCAAGGGTCCTAACCCTTCTCCCATCACCTTCCTAAACAAAAGTTTGGCCTTAAATAAAAGCATATCAATAGCAGCAACTTACACATGTATAACAATTGGTTTTACAGATAACATTTTGCAACCTGAGGCTCAAGGTCACAAGGGCTCAAGTTAGTGGTAGATTAGCAGTAAAATGTATTCTTACCCTGAGCCAAACACTCTTAAACACTTTCTTCTTAACTCCTGGCCAGTTCATTCATCATTTAATGTGAACCTCGTCAGTAGCTACTTAATCACTGCTTTCTCATGTTACCTCAATTTCTGAGCCTAGACAAGATCACCTGTGTCAAGAGATACCTTTCCTCCAGTTGTTGTTTTGGTAATAATTTTTTACGATTTTCTTTAATTCAGTTATGTGGCTTAGCTCTTTTTCACATTAGGCCTCTTTCAAAATATATATTAAGTCTAATATTGGTTTAAAACATTTTGCAATAAAGCCTGATTGAAAGATAATGAAATGGCAACTTTCACAGTCAAGAGCAGGACAAACAACCAGTTGTGACCTTCCCTTTTTCCTTTTCAGTTGGGCCCTAAATTGCATTCCAAAGACCCTGCTCCTGGAACAGCCTTCTGCAATCAACACAACCTCTTGGAGGTTTTACTGTCTCTGGCACCCGCAGGTTCCCCTGTTCTCACTCTCTCTCTCTCTGTTTCCTTGCTGTGAAAAACGTGTTGACCATCAGGCATATGGCAGAATAATTGGATTTCAGGCAAGCCAATGTGAGAAACCAGAAGGCAAATCTGGTCATTTGTGGGTATACACAGGACAAAGAAAAAGGATTGTAGAAAAACAGAGGCTGTCCTGGAGGTAAGCTGAGGCTGAAAGTAGTTTACTCGATAAAGCCCTGTTGCTGTAAGACAAAGCAAACTTTGACTATGTTGCAGCACTCTCGTATCCAAAAAAGTGGAGTTAGGAGGAGGAAAGAAAGAAGGGATGAAGGAAGGAAGGAGGGAGGGAGGGAAGGAAGGAGGGAAGGAGGGAGGGAGGGAGGGGGGAGGAAGGTGACAGGGAGAAAGAAAGGGATGGAGTAAAGAAGAAGGGGAAATGGAATGAGCATTTATTGAATACCCACTATATATAACTTTGCTATTTGTTATGTCATTTAATCCTCACCATAGTCTGTAAGGTAGGTAATATAGTCTCCATTTTTTTCAGATAAGGAGAGTGAAGTTGAAAGGTTAAGTAATGTGCCCAAAATCACAGAGCTGAGATTGGAACACATATCTGCCCGATCCGAAAGTTCGGAAAAAAAAAGAAAATGGTTAGGTTCTGGGAAAACGTGGGGTTTTTTCTCCCCACCCCCAGAGATAGATGTTTTTAAAAATTTTTTAAAACATATTAAGAAAAATCATTTGGGGAACATTGTACCCGGCATGATAGAAAACTGAATTGAGATATGGGATTGTTCTTCCTGAAATAAGATATCTGGTTCCTATACTTACTTCATACTGGTTTTTTTAAAAAAACAGATAATATTTTTTACATTTATTTCTTCCACAAATAATTGGAAACACTAAGTGAAAGGCACTGTGCTAGTCATCATTGAAGGTATAACTGTGAACAAGGCATGAAATTTACAGTCTAGTAGAGAAGAAAAGTAAACATGCAATTATGATAGAGTTTGATAAATATTATAACAAGTGAAACCTCAGGGAGTTATGGGAACAAGTTAATATTGACAAAGAGAAATGCCAGAGTTTCAGGTTGAGGCTTAAGGCATGAGTAAGCAAAGTGAAAACCCCTTTCTTCCACAGAAGAAGTTAGAAGTCAACGTTAAGTTTGGAGGAACTGCATTCACGCACACACTCTCTCTTTCTCTCTCTCTCTCTCTCAAACAATACTCTAATTCCAGACAATAAAAGAAAGACCTCTGCCACCTAATCTGCCATGTCATTCATTAAAACAGAGCTAATTCCATAACATGTGGTAAAAAGCAGCATTGGACTAAAAGCCAGATCTGAATTTTCATCTAGGCTTGCCAGAGTGCTGGCTATGTGACTGTGGGAAAGTAAGTTTAACTTCCCTGATCCTAAGTTTCCTTATCTGCTAAGGGAGTTAAGCTAAACCATTTTTAAGTCTCTCCCACTTTTAATACTCTCTGTAGTTCTAACTCTAATGACTACTCAACGACATAGTGTAGCTTGCAATCAGAAATTTGTTTGATAAACTGTCTTAGAACTTTAGACTTTTGAATATTTATGGAGAGAGAGAGCAAGATGGTATAATGGAAAGCTCTACCCATCGTCCTGCCAGCAAGAATATCCAATTAACAACTATCTACACAGGGAAAATACCCTCATAAGAACCAAGAACCAAAGTCAGGCAAGCATACATAGTATCTGGTTTTACCTTCATATCACAGAAAGTGGCACTAAAGAGACAGAAAAAACAGTCCTGAATCACCAATGCCACCCTGCCCCCACCTCTGGCAGCAGCTGTGTGGTAGTGAGAGCATCTCTGTGTGCTAAGGGAGAGAGAACACAGCAATTGGGAGGCATTGAAGTCAGTGATGTTCTGTGAGAGCAGAAAGGAAAACCCAGATCAAACTCAGCTGATGCCCCCTGCAGAGAGAGCATTTAAACTAGCCCTAGCCAGAGGGGAATTGTCCATCTCAGCGGTCTGAACTTGAGTGCCTGGAAACCTCACCACCTAGCGCCAAGGTGGTCTTGGTCTCTAAGTAAATGTGAAAGGCAGTCTAGGCCATAAGGAGTGCAACTCCACAACCTGTAGGCAAGTCCTAGGGGTGAAATAGGCCCAGAGACAGTGGATTAGGGGGGCACACGACGTACTGAGACACCAGCTGGGGTAACCAAGGGAGTGCTGGCATCACCCTTCCCCTAACCCCTGACTGCTCAGCTCCGGGCTCAAAAAGAGACCCCTTCCTTCTGCTTGAGGACAGAAGAGAGAAGACTGAGGAGGATTTTGTCTTGCATCTTGGATACCAGCTTAGCCACAGCAGGATAGGTCAGCATCATGAAGCTCTGTTCTAGGCCCTAGCTGACAGATGACAATTCTAGACATACCCTGGGCCAGAAGGTAATCTGCTGCCTTAATGGAAAAAATCCAGTCTTGCCAGCATTCATCACCTGCTAACTACCTAAATAACCAGTAGCAATACCCAGGTACTACATCAAGGGCCTTGGTAAGCCTCTGAGACTTGCTGGCTTCAAGTACCAACACTGCCACAGAGGCATACAGCACCAGTGGGCTCTTGGGGTCCCCAGTTCCAGGACTTGACTCTTGGACAGCATTTCTGAACCTGCCCTGGGGCAGAGAGGAGCCCACTGCCCTGAGGGGAGTCTAGTCTCAGGCTAAACAGCATTCACACAAGCTGACTTAAGAGTCCTTGGGCCTTAAGGGAACATGGCCGATAGTCTGGCAGTAGTCCTCATGGCCAGGGGTGGTGGTGGCTATGGGGTGAGGTTCCTCTGCCTTTAGAAAAGGGGAAGGAAGAGTGGGAAGGACTACATCTTGCAGTTTGAGTGCCAGCTCAGCAACAATAAATAGAAAATCAGATAGACTCATAAGGTTTTTTATTCTAGTGCCTGACTCCCAGATAGCACTTCTGAACCCACCTGGAGCTTAGGGGACCCTGCTACCCTGAAGGGAAGGAGACAGGGTTTGCCACCTGCTGGTTTTAGAGCCCCAGGGCCTTGAGTGAAGATAGGCAGTAGCCAGGGAGTAGTTACAGCAGGACTTTGGCGAGACCCTGCGCTGGGCTGGCATCAGGACTCACTCAGAGCAGTCATACTGGTGGTGGCCACAGGAGCTTTAGGTGGCTCAGAACAGAGAGAGACTGTATGTTTGGGAGAAAGTAGGGGAAATAAACAAGAGTCTCTGCCTGGTAATCCAGAGAATTCTCCTGAATCTTATCCAAGACTAACAATGTTGTACCTCTATGAGTCTGCAAGAACCACAGCATTACTGGGCTTCGGGTGCCCCCTAAGGTGGGAGAAAGTGAGAGAAATCATCTTCACTAAAAGGAAGACAAGAAGGAAGAAAACACCACAAAACAATCGGAAAACAAATAACAAATGGCACGCATAAGTTCTTACTTAACAATAACATTAAATGTAAATAGACTAAACTCTCCAATCAAAAAACATAGAGTGGTTAAACCCACTTGATCACGGTGGAGTATCTTTTTGATATGCTGTTGGATTTGATTACCTAGTATTTTGTTAATAATTTTTGCATCTATGTTCATCAGGGATATTGTTCTGTAGTTTTCTTTTTTGTTATGTCTTTTTTTGGTTTTGGTATCATGGTGATAACAAAGAAAAGTCAAAAATAGAAAACTACAGGCCAATATCTCTGGTGAATATTGATGCAAAATACTCAACAAAATACTAGCAAACCAAACTCAACAATACACTAGAAAGATCGTTTATAATGACCAAGTGGGATTTACCCCTGGGATGCAAGAATGGTTCAACATATGCAAATCAAGAAACATGATACATCATATCAACAGAATGAAGGATAAAAATCATATGATAATTTCAATTGATGCTGAAAAAGCATTTTATGAAAGTCAACATCCTTTCATGATAAAAAAAAAAAAACCTCCAAAAACTGGCAATAGAAGGAACACAACTCAACAGAATAAAAGCCACATATGACAGATCCACAGCTAGTGTCTACTGAATAGGGAAAAACCAAAAGCCTTTCCTCTAAGATATGGGACATGACAAGGATGCCCACTGTCAACACTGTTATTCAACATAGTACTGGAAGTCCTAGCTAGAACAATCAGACAAGAGAAAAATATAAAGGGCATCCAAATTGGAAAGGAAGAAGTCAAATTATCCTTGTTTGCAGATGATATGATCTTATATTTGGATAAACCTAAAGACTCTATTAGAAAACTATTAGAGCTGATAAATTCAGTAAAGTTGCAGGATACAAAATTAACATAAAAAATCAGTAACATTTCTATATGCTAACAGTGAACAATGCAAAAAAGAAATTTAAAAAGTAATCCCATTATAATAGCCTCACATAAAATTAAATACTTAGGATTTAACCAAAGAAATGTAAGATCTCTAAAATTAAAACTATAAAATACTGATGAAGGAAATTGAAGAGGACACCAAAAAATTGAAAAATATGAATATTGTTAAAATGTCCATACTATGCAAAGCAATCTACAGATTCAATGCAATCCCTATCAAAATAACAATGACATTCTTCACATAAATAGAAAAAACAATCCTAAAATTTATATGAAACCACAGAAGGCCCAGAATAGCCAAAGCTATCCCAAGCAAAAATAACAAAACTGGAGGAATCACATTACCTGATTTCAAATTATATTACAGAGCTACAGTAAGTAAAACAGCATGATACTGGCATAAAAGCAGACACATAGAGTAATGGAACAGAATAGAGAACCCAGAAAGAAATATACACACCCACAGTGAACTCATTTTCAACAAAGGTGCAAAGAATATATACTGGGGGAAAGAGATTCTCCTCAACAAATGGTGCTGGGAAAACTGGATATCTTTATACAGAAGAATGAAATTAGACCCCTGTCTCTCATCATACACACAAATCAAATCAAAATGGATTAAAGAAATCTAAGACCTCAAACTATGAAACTACTATAAGAAAACATTAGGAAAACTCTCCAGGACATTGGTCTAGGCAAAAATTTCTTGAGCAATATCCCACAAGCACAAGCAACCAAAGTAAACATGAACAAATGGGATCATATTAAGTTTAAAAGTTTCTGCACAGCAAAGGATACAATCAACAAAGTAAAGAGACATCCCACAGAATGGGAGAAAATATTTGCAAGCTACCCCTCTGACAAGGGATTAATAACCAGAATACACAAGGAACTCAACACTAAAGGAAAATGTCTATTAATCCAATCAAAACATGGTCAAAAGATTTGAATTGACATTTCTCAAAAGACACAGAAATGGCAAACAGGCATATGAAAAGTTACTCAAAACCATTGCTTATCAGAGAAATACAAATCAAAACTAAAATGAGATATCATCTCACCCCAGTTAAAATGACTTACATCCAAAAGACAGGCAATAACAAATGTTGGCATGGATGTGGAGAAAAGGGAACCCTTGTACACTTTTGGTGGGAATGTAAATTAGTACAACCACAAAGAAGAACAGTTTGGAGGTTCCTCAAAAAACTAAAAGTTGAGTTACTATATGATCCAGCAATCCCACTGCTAGATACATACCCAAAAGAAAGGAAATCAGTATATCAAAGAGATATATGCACTCTTATGTTTGTTGCAGCACTGTTTACAATAGCTAAGATTTGGAAGCAACCTAAGTATCCATCAACACATGAATAGATAAAGAAAATGTGGGACATATACACAATGGAGTACTATTCAGCCATAAAAAAGGATGATATCCTGTCATTTGCAACAATGCAGATGGAACTCGGGATTATTATGTTAAGCGAAATAAGCAGGCACAGAAAGATGAGTGTCACATGTTCTCACTTATTCATGGGATCTAAAAATCAAAACAATTGAACTCATGGAGATAGAGAGTAGAAGGAGTTACCAGAGGCTGAGAAGGGTAGTCGGGGGATGGAGGGAAGAGGGCATAGTTAATGGGTACAAAAAATAGAGGGAAGTGGGGATAGTTAATGGGTACAAAAAATAGAATTAATAAGACATACTATTTGATAGCACAACAGGGTGACTATACATTTTAAAATAAGACAAAATGTAATTGGATTGTTTGCAACTCAATGGATAAATGCTTGAGAAGATGAATACCCTATTCTTCATGATGTGCTTATTTCACATTGCATGCCTATAATAAGACATCTCACATACCCCATAAATATATACACCTACTGTGTACCCACAGGAATTAAAAATAAATAAAACACTTAAGATCTTTACATTGAGACTATCTCAAGTTGCGTCATTTAAAAATTATACTAAGCCCAAGTCACATGAATTTTACAACCAATATTAAACAAGGTAAGAAAAACTGACATCATAAATGGAGATATATCAGCTTTTGAAAAATCCCAAAATGAAGTTCTGAAGGGAAAAAAAAAGAACATGTTTAAATATAGCACGACAGTATTCTAAGCCAGATCCAAATGTCATTAGTGTCTCCAAATGAAATGTTAAAAGATTGAATTACCCCATTTTCTATTATATTATCTGACTGCTTATACAGAAGAAAAATAGTAAGACTAAAAAAATTAGAAAAGCTGAATTTTGGTCTTAATATTATTTTATTCATAGGTCAGCATTTTTTAAACTATCAGTATGTCAACTGTAAAATGGCATTCAAAATTATAATGAAATCATCAAGTGATATGTAAATTGATAATAAGCAACAGAAATTCTATGCTTTCTTATCTTTAGAAATAAGAACATTAACATTTTCAAATTTTCTCTGCCTTTTGAAAATTAATTAGCTAACATTTATGAAGTTTTTATACCTTGGAAGAAAACTAATGATGTAACAGAAAAAGGCAGAGGGAAGATGGTACCTTTTTTTTAATCATGTTAGTAAAAAAGAAAGATTATTAAACTAACAATGTTAACCAGTAACAACCTGAAAATAAAGTCAATATTTATTTTTTCATAAACAATTAGTGAGGGTAGATAAAGTCAATATTTCAGTGTATATTTTGCCCCTGATTTCAGTAAAACATATAAGGCTGAAAACAAATTATAAATTCATTTTAAAACCCTTAAAATTATATTTGGTATTACAACTCTGAAGTTTTTAGTGTGACCATTTTCAATAAATTACTTTTTGTTAACCGAGACTAACCCAAAATAAGAAAATAATTATATCAAAAGAAGAAAGAAAGGGAGGTAGGGAGGTAGAAAGGGAAGAAAATATACCTCTTCTAGTGCTTCAGAAATAATTCTAGAGTAACGAGTTTTAAAGATTCCAAATGTGGAAAAGTCATCTATTAAGTATTAACTAAAGACTAACTCCAGGTTGACAGTGATGTATTCTCTGGAAAAGACTTTGCCTAAGGGCAGCTTTTCACACTTTATTCACACACACATCCCATTCCATTGTCTATATTTTTAAATCAGAAATTTTCCTGCCCAAAGCATACCAGATTTCAATATTTCAAAAACATCTCAAAGGCCCTGACCCATAAATTATTTATTCCCTGTGGATCATGGAACCAACTTTTTCACTACAATTAAAAAAAAAACATTTGATGAGTTAGATAGTTCCCTATTTGAAACCTGAAAGAAATGAAAACCATAATAGTTAATTGATTATCCAGAAATAGATTCATGATATTGATTATTCAGGCATGATCTGAAAATTCTTACTACTACAGAAAGAAGCAATATCCACTCTGAACTATGTCTGTAAATTTCAGCTCACTGGCTGGCACCAGGACTCTTCCATTCACTTGCATAATTTTTTTAAAAACTGCATCTTAAAACTCATTCATATGTTCATTTAACAAATAATTATTAAACACTTTCTAAGTGCTAGGCACCAATAGAAAGATTTAATAGTCTCTACTTTCAAGAAGTTTATGGCTTAATTTTATATTCATGTATAAACGTACCAGCATTAAAGGAAGAATAGGACAGAAAGAAAAATGAATGATATTTGAAATATAAGCCTTAAAAGTTCCTGTTAAAAAGAGATAATTTAGCATCACATTCATTTGTACCTTTTCCCTTAGAACTCAAGCTAATATTACATATCTGACCTATTGACTAGCTTTCTGAGAATTTCTAACATCATTCAAAAAGAACACTATTAAGATTTACAGCTAATATCAAATCTTCTAATAACCAATTGGTACAAGTCCCTGAATATATTAATAGCAAATTCACTTTTTCTTTTTCTTTCATGGGCCCACACTTAACCTTTAGGCTCAGATGATACTGAGTTTCTTCAAACTAAAGTGATAGTTCAACATAGTAGACACACGCACACACACACACACACACACAATGTAATGTTCACAAGAGAAAATTGAATCCCTGAACAGACCAATAATGAGCTCTGAAATTGAGGCAGTAATAAATAGCCTACCAACCAAAAAAAAGTTGAAGTTGCACCAGACAGATTCACAGCTGAATTCTACCAGATGTACAAAGAAGAGCTGGTACTATTCCCAATGAAACTATTCCACAAAATTGAGGGAGGGAGAGTGACTCCTCTCTAACTCATTTTATGAGGCCAACATCATCCTGATACCAAAACCCTGCAGAAATAAACCAGAAAAAGAAAACTTCAGGCCAATATGCTTGATGAACATCCATGCAAAAATCCTCAGCAAAATACGGTCAAACCAGATCCAGCGCACATCAAAAAGCGTATCCACCATGATCAAGTAGGTTTTATCCCTGGGATGCAAGATTGCTTCAACATATGCAAATCAATAGTGATTCATCACATAAACAGAACTAAAAACAAAAACCACATGATTATCTCAATAGATGCAGAAAGGGCTTTTGATAAAATTCAACATCCACTCATGTTAAAAAAGGTCTCAATAAACTAGGTAGTGAAGGACCCTACCTCAAAATAATAAGAGCCATATACAACAAACCCACAGTCAGCATTATACTGAATGGACAAAAGCTGGAAGCATTCTCTTTGAAAACCAGCACAGGACAAGGATGCCCTCTCTCACCACTCCTATTTAACATAGTATTAGAAGTCCTGGCCAGGGAAATCAGGCAAGAGAAAGAAACAAAGCCATTCAAGACCAGCCTGGGCAACATGGCAAACCCCCATCTCTATGAAAAACATACAAAAATTAGCTGGACATGGTGGCGCTTGCCTGTAGTCCCTGCTACTTGGGAGGCTGAAGTGGGAGGATGGCTTGAGCCTGGGAGGTGGAGGTTGCACTGAGCCAAGATCATGCCACTGCACTCCAGCCTGGGCAATAGAGCCAGACTTTGTCTCAAAAAAAAAAAAAGCCACAAAAAGAACAAAATACCAAGGAATAAACCTAACGGGGGGGTGAAAGAGCTCTACAAGTAGAACTACAAAACACTGCTCAAAGAAATCACAGATAATGCAAAAAAATGGAAAAATATCCCATGCCCATGGACAGAAAGAATCAATATTGTTAAAATGGCCATGCTGCCCAAAGCAACTTATAAATTCAATGCTAATCCTATTAAACTAACATTGATATTCTTCACTGAACTAGAAAAAAAATTTCAAAATTCATATAGAACCAAAAAAGAGCCCGAATAGCCAAGGCAATCCTACACAAAAAGAGTAAAGCTGGAGGCATCATGCTACCCAACTTCAAACTATACTATAGGGCTACAGTAACTAAAACACCATGGTACTGTTACAAAAACAGACACATAGACCAATGGAACAGAATAGAGAACCTAGAAATAAGACTTCACACCTACAACTGTCTGATCTTCAGCAAACCTGACAAAAACAAGCAATGGAGAAAGTATTCCCTAAATGGTGCTGGGATAACTGGCTAGCCATATGCAGAAGATTGAAACTGGACCTCTTTCTTACACCATATACAAAAATTAACTCAAGATGGATTAAAGACTTAAATATAAAACCTAAAAGTATAAAGTCCAGAAAGACAATGAGGGCATTACCATTCAGAATATAGACACGGGCAAAGATTTCATGATGAAGTTGCCAAAAGCAATTGCAAAAAAAGAAAAAAATTGACAAATGGGATCTAATTAAACTAAAGAGCTTCTGCACAGCAAAAGAAACTACCAACAGAGTAAAAAGAAAACCTAGAGAATGGGAGAAAATTTTTGCAACTATGCATCCAACAAAGGTCTAATATCCAGCATCTATAAGGAACTTAAACAAATGTACAAGAAAAAAAAAACCATAAAAAAGTAGGCAAATGGTATGAACAGACACTTTTCAAAAGAAGACATACATGCACCCAACAATCATATGAAAAAAAACTCAGTATCACTGATCATTAGAGAAATGCAAATCAAAACTACAATCTCACACCAGTCAGAATGGCTATTATTAAGAAGCCAAAAAATAACAGATGCTGGCAAGGTTGTGGAGAAAAAGGAACATTTACACACCATTGGTAGGAGTGTAAATTAGTTCAACCATTGTGGAAGACATTGTGGCAATGCCTCAAAGAGCTAAACAGAGAAATAACATTTGACCCAGCAATCCCATTACTGAGTATAAACCCAAAGGAATATAAATTGTTCTATTATAAAGACACATGTACACGTATGTTCACTGCAGCACTATTCACAATAGCAAAGACATGGAATCAACCTAAATTCCCATCAATGATAAACTGAATAAAGAAAATGTGGTACATATACACCATGGAATACTATGCAGCTATGAAAATGAAAAAGATCATGTCCTTTGCAGGGACATGAATGGAGCTGGAGGCCATCATCCTTAGCAAACTAACACAGGAACAGAAAACCAAATACTGAGTGTTCTCACTTACAAGTGGGAGCTAAATGATGAGAGCACATGGACACATAGAGGGAAACAACACATACTGGGGCCTATTGAAGAGTGGAAGGTGGGAGGAGGGAGAGGATCAGGAAAAGTAACTAGTGGGTACTAGGCTTAACACCTGGGTGATGAAATAACCTGTACAACAAACCCCCATGACACAAGTTCACCTATGTAACAAACCTGCACATGTACCCCAAGCTTAAAATAAAAGTTAAAAAAGACTATTCATAAACAAATATATATATAATGTTCTTTAGACTATTACATTTCCACAGAAAACTCAGTTAATTATGCCAGTTATGCTAAATCAATGCAATTGAATATTACCAAACCATTTAAAATAAAATTATGAAAATATATAAAAATATAGAGAAATGTTTGATTCATTCAATAAATGTTCATTTAGTATCTGTGATATGTCCAAAATTACACTTGACATTTTGGATTAAAGGATAAATTGCGCACAATCAAAATGCTCGCATTGCTCACAGCCTAGTAATGGGTATCTAGGAAGGGACAAAAAGATTGGGAGCAACGCTAAGAAAGAGATGACAGTTTCTAGACAACTGGCTTGGAAATAGAGCACTGTTTTTTCAAGCATCAATGTACAGGCTGGCTGGCCTAAAACTAACTGATAGCGCATCAACAGAACAATTGGAGACAGAAGTGGACCAGAGCGACACTCTAACCTGGGATGTTAAGCCACTGACTGATTTGCAGTCAGGTTTTTGGTTCCTTTTGCTTCAGTGCAGAAGTAGGGCTGAAGACCCACATGAAGATTGAGAAAGGAGATGGATGTGTAGAGTCTACATTTAAATTGACATAAGAGCACTAACAGAGGTATATGAAAGATGTTATGGGAGCAATGAGAAAGAAGTGCTTAATTTGAAGGTGGTAGTCAGAGAAGATGGGAAATTTTACAGAGAAGTTAACATTTGTGCTTAATCTTGGAAAAAAATAGAAATTTTCAGAATTATACATGTGCACACACACACATACAAACCATCCAAAACAATAACATCATGAAGGCAGAGAAGCATAAAAGAATGTGTATGGCCCCCAGTATTTAGTGTGGTCGGATCATTAAGATTAGGGTGAATGTGGGAAGTGGTGGGAAATGAACCTGGAAGGGTAATCATAGGTCAGATTCTAGACTTGGATGCTTTGCTACAGAATTTTGATTTTGTCTTGTGTAGCCAATGAAAAGCCATTATTGGATTTTAGGGATGTGAAATGACCAGATTTGTCTTTCAGGAGTGTCATAAGTGCAGGAGTTTCTTAATTGCAATAGAGTAAAAAATAAATTGGAGGAAAGCAAGGTCGAAAGCAAGGAGACCCCTTAGTGCAGAGGTGGTCTAATCCATATTAGAAATGATAACACTGACTCAGATCTGTGGCAGCAGAGATAGAGAAAAGTAGATACTTAGGATCAAGAGTAGTGACTGACTTTATTAGTTTGAGCAGAGCCTGGAAAGAGGATGTGAGAGGGAATATGGAGTCAAGGACCCTTAGCTTGTGCAAGCAGACAGATAAAGATGTCAGTATATAAAAGTACAACCATGAAAATTATATATGAACCAAGACTAGATGGTAAACTACAAAAATAAAGGAAAAAAAGTTGAGTTAGAACAGTAGGACCACTTGTTTTCCAAAACTTTTTCAATGTCATACTGTATGTCTGAAATTGTTTGGGGTTACATCTAGTTTTAAATATTAACTCTGTAAATCATTAGTTTTATAATTTTGAGCAGGTTGTTTAACCTCTGTGAATTGTCTCATCCAAATATTTATTTATTTATTTATTAATCTTGTTTCAAAAAATATTTTAAGTAGTTTATAAAAATAAATACAATTCAGCAAAACAAAGTACAGTCATGTGCCACATAATGACATTTTAGTCAATGACAGACCACATACAGAATAGTGGTCCCATAAGATTATGATATTGTATTTTTACTATACTATTTTTATGTTAAGATATACAAATATTTACCATTGTGTTATGATTGTCTAGAGTATTTAATACAGTGGTGTTCTGTGCAGATATATAGCCTAGGAGTGGAGCAATAGGCTATACCATATAGCCTATCTATGTGTATAACTAGATATGGCTACACCATCTAGGTTTCTATAAGTACATTCTATGATGTTTGCATGACAAAATTACCTAATGACACATTTATTAGAATGTAGCCCCATACTTAAGCAATGCATGACTGTGTATAAAGAGAGACAGTGAGAAGAAAGAGTAAGAATATGAGAAACAAAATGAATCAAGTGCATGACTTATGATGACATAACCTTGAGCAAGAAGTGAGCTCAACATTAGTTCTGAGACTTCCTGTCTACCCATAGTGGAAAACACAATGAGTTCCATGAGTGACATTGTTCATTTTGGCTAGCGACATTTCAGAGAAATTTATCCATGAGATCCTCATAATACAGATTCTAAAAACAGTGATCAGCACAAGAAATAACATCCCTTGAGTTCATGTCATTTGCAGGGACATGGATGACACTGGAAACCATCATTCTCAGCAAACTAACCCAAGAACAAAAAAACAAACACCACATGTTCTCACTCATAAGTGGGAGTTGATCAATGAGAACACAGGGAGGGGAACATCAAACACTGGGGCTTGTCAGGGGCTGGGGGGGCTGGGGGGCTGGGGGGCTAGAGGAGGGACAGCATTAGGAGAAATACCTAATGTAAATGACGGGTTGATGGGTGCAGTAAACCACTATGGCATGTGTATACCTATGCAACAAACCTGCACATTCTGCACATGTACCCCACAACTTAAAGTATAATAAAAAAGAGAGAAAAATAACATCCTTGAACTTAATACAATGTCAAGTTTCTCAATGCCAGCCAATATTATAACAGGTAAGCACAAATCAGCAAAAGCACTTCTACAGGGACCAAAATAACACAAGCTGGGTAAAGAGCTATCTCAAGGTCTGACTGATTCCAGGAAAAAATTTTAGCATATCTAAAGCAATGAAAATCTTGCATCTTTATTTAGAAAATCTCTCACAAATTTCCCTTCCATAAAGATCACTCAACGACATCATCTAACCACCTTCCCACCCCGAGTTGTTTTCCTAATGATTCCTGAGACATTGGTCTGACAATGACAGTTCTCAAAATTCTCAGCCTCAAAACAAACAAAAACTCAATTTTCAGAAATACAAGATGCAGCATAAAAACTCATTAAATAGGGCCAACTGAAGGAAGTCTGAACTTGTGAAAATTCTGAATATTCAAAAGTTATTCCAGTCCTTTAATACAAGCAATTGGCTAAAGAAACTACTCCTTAGACTTCCTCAAAGATTTGCTTTAGTAAATGATTATTTCTAATTAGTATACTTTTCTACCACTTACTGCTGTTAAAAATTTGAAAATGGGTTGTTTTCCCAAATAGGTTAAATAGGTTAAATGCCTCTCTTGACCTCTGTCAACTTATTTATAATCTATTATTTGCCTACGCTTCATTATACCTAAGGTATTTATTCAGGCAGTGAGAGTTTACAGAAGTTAAAACATAGGGAGCCTTGGCCTTAGAATTAGTCAAGTGAAGGCTATGTCCTTCTTTTGTCTTAGTAATGTTTCCATAAATTATTAAATACAAGTTGGTGTGTAGGAAGTGTGATAATTATTCAATGCAGTTTTCATAAAGTTCAAAAAATAATACGTATTAACGTAAGACTTTCTGGGTGGTTAAGGATTGTGAAGGGGTGTATTCCAAAGCTGTGCTTTAAAATTTCAAGCCTATCATACCTCATACAGTTAAGATATCCCTGGACACATCTATTTATGATTAAACATTTTTTAAAGAGCAATAATGGTCCTCCTTTAGTCACCAATACTCTTTCACTAAAGCAAAGGTGTTAAATCAGCAGAATCAATGTCATTGCCATGAGTAAAGAATGTGATGACATTCTTGTGCAACCAAACAAAAGTGTGATAAGAGGCTGAGATAAATAAGAAAAATGTGTTTTTCACTTTGAAAAAAAGTATTTCAAAGTGAAAGGTGCTGTTAATACTAGTTTGTGAAGCATAAATTCCCAGTAAGTAGCTTTTACCTTTGTTGTTGAATTTTATGACTTTGGATGTTTTTAAACTTGTACGTACAAATGTATACAATCATAGGCTAAGCTTAAAATAAGTTTTGACTTTCCTGTAAGGCAAATCTAGAGTAGTAATACATTTTTAATAAAATGTAAATTTATTTATGTATATTTAATTTGGGTTTGAGAGTTTTTCAACATTTATTTTAGATTCAGGGGGTACATATACACATTGTTACCTGGTTATATTGTGTAATGATAAGGTTTGGAGTACAGTTGATCCTGTCACCTAGGTACTGAGCATAGTACCCCACAGTTCATTTTTCAACCCTTTCCCCCAACCTCCCTCCCCACTCTAGCAGTCCCAGTATCAATTGTTGCCATCTTTATGTCTATTAGTACCTGTTGTTTAGCTCCCACTTATAAGCGAGAACATGTGGTATCTGATTTTCTGATACTGCATTAATTCATTTAGGATAATGGCTTCTAACTGCATCCATGTTGCTGCAAAGGAAATGATTTTGTTCTTTTTTTGGCTATATAGTATTCCATAGTGTATTTGTACCTTTTTTTTTTTCATCCAATTCACTGTTGATGGGCACCTAGGTTGATTCCATGTCTTTGCTATTGTGAATAGTGCTGCAATTAACATGCGGGTGCATGTGTCTTTCTGGTAGAATAATTTGTTTTTTGAGGATATATGCCCAGTAGTGGGATTGCTGGGTCAAGTGGTAGTTCTGTTTTAAGCTCTCTGAGAGACCTCCAAACTGCTTTCCACAGTGACTGAACTAATTTACATTCCCAACAGTGTGTATATGCTTATAAGCATTCCCATTTCTCTGCAGCCTCACCCAAATATTTTTAAATTTTAATAATAGTTATTCTGACTTATATGAGATGGTATCTTGTGATTTTTGATTTGCCTTTCTCTGGTAATTAGTGATGTGGAGCATTTTTTCATGGTTTTTTTTTTTTTTTTTTTTGCCGCTTGTATGTCTTCTTTTTTTTTAATTGTATGTCTTCTTTTGAGAAATGTCCATTCATGTCTTTCTTTTGCCTATTTTTAATGGGGTTATTGGTGTTTTACTTGTTCAATTGTTTAAGTTCCTTATAGATTCTAGATATTAGACCTCTGTCAGATGCACAGTTTGTGAATATTTTCTCCCACTCTGTAGGTTGTCTGTTTACTCTGTTGATAGTTTCTTTTGTTGTGCAAAAGCTACTCAGTTTAATTAGGTCTCACTTGCAATTTTTGCTTTTGTTGTCATTGCTTTTGAGGACTTAGCCATAAATTTTTCCCAATGTCAATGTCCAGAATGGTGTTTCCTATGTTTTCTTCTAAGATTCTTATAGTTTGAAGTCTTACATTTAATTCTTTGATCCATCTTGAGTTAATTTTTCCATATCATACAAGGTAGGGGTCCAGTTTCATTCTTCTACATATGGATAGCCAGTTATCCCAGCACCATTTATTGAGTAGAGAGTCCTTTCCCCATTGCTGATTTTGGTTTACTTTGTTGAAGGTCAGCTGGCTGTAGGAATGCAGCTTTATTTCTGGGTTCTTTCTTCCGTTCCATTGGTCTATGTGTCTGTTTTTGTACCAGTACCATGCTGTTTTGCTTACTGTAGCCTTACAATATAGTTTGAAGTCAGGTAATGTGATGCTTCTGGCTTTGTTCTTTTTTCTTGGGATTACTTTGCCTATTTGGGCTCTTTATTACTTTATTACTTCCATATGAATTTTAGAATAGTTTTTTCTGATTCTGTGAAAAATGCCATTGGTAGCTTCATAGAAATAGCATTGAATCTGTAGATTGCTTTGGGGAGTTTGACCATTTTATTATTCTTCCAATCCATGATCATGGAATGTTTTTCCATTTGTTTCTGTCATCTATGATTTATTTCAGCAGCGTTTTGTAGTTTTCTTTCTAGAGACCTTTTACTTCCTTGGTTAGAGGTGAAACCAAGGGGTGTGTGTGTGTGTGCATACTGTAAATTAGGCTATGTTCTTCATTTGGCTCTCAGCTTGAACATTATTGGTGTAAAGATATTGTACTGATTTTTGCACATTGATTTTGTATCCTGACACTTTACTGAAGTCATTTTTCAGTTCCAAAAGTCTTTGGCAGTCTTTAGGGATTTCTAGGAGAGATAGTTTGACTTCTTCTTTTCCTATTTGGATGCCTTTTCTTTCTTTCTCTTGCCTGATTGCTCTGGCTTGCACTTCCGGTACTGTGTTCAACAGGAGTGGGAAGAGTGGGCATCCTTGTCTTGTTCCAGTTCTCAAGGGGGATGCTTCCTAAAATGTCAGTTTGAAAGCCTGATTTTTGTCCTTGACTTTGAACACTGAAAGGCAATCCAGAGAACTAGAAAATTTATATTAAAAAACCTGCCTTTTAAGTTTTTAAAAACTATGAATTTAAAATTGCTTCTTTTAAAATTGGGTTTTAAATTTTTGATTCTACAAGAAAATTTTCATTCAACAAGCACTTAGGACCTGTTCTGAGTTTCTTCAGAGCCTTTCTTAAAAGATAAAGCACATATTGAAGGTAGAGTTATTAAGAATGAGAAGGTGGAGAAAAAATAAAAATAAATAAATAAACAATGCAGCTCTCATCCAAAATCCTAATGGCCCAAAAAAGCTACAAAAAAAGATGCCTGAGAGGCCACCCCTCCTTTCATATTAAAAAGCTATAGTGATTTGTAGAGTCAGAGCTTAACAAATCACCCTATTCTTCATCCTTTCCTTCACTAAGTTGTCAGACAGATGCAGAATAGAAATCAGCAATGTGAAATTGTGGTTTCTCAACTGAATGAAGAATTTTTCACCATGACTTTAATGTTCCTCTGTCGTGGGCCCTAATGGGAAACTACCAAAAGTTATAAAATTCGATTATACTATGGGAATCCACAGAAGGGGGTAAAGAGAAAGCAAAGGCAAAAAAGAAATGTCTTTATTTTGAACCCTAATCATTTATTTAAAAGCTGTGTCTCATCTAAACACAGAACAATGGGACAGGGAAAGCTCCTGCTTCTGGATCCCTTTTTCAGAAGCAGCTTCCTAGCTTCTCTCTGGAAGAAAGGAAAGATGATAGGGCTAGCCCATAGCTTCTCAGCCTTGGCAACATTGACAATTTGCACTAGGTAATCTTTTGTTGTGAGGAGGTACATTATAGAATGTTAGTAGCATCCCTGGTCTCTACCCACTGGATGCCACCAGCGCCACTCCAGTCATGACAATCAAAATATCTCCAGATATTGTAAAATTGCCCCTGGTTGAGAAGCATTAGGCTAGTTCCCACACAAATTTTTTTTTAATTTTTCTTTAGTTCTTTAAGATCCTTTCAAGTGAGGGAATGGACTGCCACAGTCAGCAACAAGATGACTGGCAAACTCTTGTCTTCTGGAAACTTTTTCCTACTATGGCATATTTTATTATTTTGTCAGAAAATCCATTTCTATACCTCTCTTAATACTCCATTTAATATTTATTAAAGATAATACATTTAAAGACGTAAAAGAAGATAAAAGAGAAACATCCTTAGAACTAGGCAACATAAGACCATTCTACATTAATTCATCTTACCTCCATAGGAAACTGTCATAAAAAGCACCCAAAATTTAAAATAGTAAAAGAGAGGTTAAAACCCACCTCAATACACAGATAGTAACAAACAACAAGGAATAAAACCCACTATTATTCTTCCATCTTAAAAAAGCAAATCTTTTTTCAACTCCACAACTCCCATCCCCAGCCATATCATCATTTCTTTGCTCCCTTTAAAGCAAAACCCTTCAAAACAGTTGACTGTGCTGTCTTTAATTTTCCTCCTCTTCATTCTCTCTTAACCCACTTCACTCAAAGCATCATTGCCACCACTTCACCTGGGCTGTCTTTGACTTTCATATTAATTAATTAAGGTCTTCAATGACTTTCATATTAATAAATACAATGGCCATTTCTCAACCCTGATCTTACCTGACCTATGGGCAGCGTTTGGCACTGTTGATTATCATTTTCCTCCTTGATACACTTTCTTCCTTGGTTCCAAGACCCCACACCCACTTCTTAGTCACCAGTTGCTCTTTCTCAATCTCCTTTACTGACTCCTCCCCTTCTCACTTATCTCTTAATAATGGAGCAGCCCTGGGCTCAGATCATTTCTCTCAATCTATACTCAATTCCCAGTGAGTCACCCAGTCTGTGATCTTAAATACCACCCATGTTCTGATGACTTCCAAATTCATATGATCAGCTCAAGACTCTCTCCAAGACTCCAGACTCACATATCCAGCTTCCTACTTGTCACCTTCACTTGTATATCCAATAAATATTTCAAACCCAAATGTGTCCAAAACTAAACTTCTGATCCTTCCCCATAAACTTGCCCCTTCTACAATCTTCAAATAGTAGTTGATGCCAAGTCCACCTTCTCTTAGTTGCTTAGGTCAAAAACTGTGCATTAATCCATCACTCCTTTCTTTCTCTCACATGAAACATCCTGTTAGTTTTTAAAATTATATAAGTTCTACCTTAAAAATATATTCAGTATCCTTCCATTTCTCATGTTCACCACTGCTTCTACCCTGATAGATGCCACTATCATCTCTCAACTGAATTATTTTTATAAGCAACTTTTTATTTTAAAATATTAATTGACAAATAAAGACTGTATGTATTCAAAGTGTACAACATGATGATTTGGTATATGTACACGCTGTATAATAAATAATTATTACAACCAAATTAAATAACACATCTGACATAGTTTGGGCTGTGTCCCCACCCAAATCTCATCTTGAATTGTAACTCCCATAATTCCTACATGTCATGGGAGGGACCCAGTGGGAGGTAATTGAATCACGGGGGTGGGTCTTTGCCATGCTGTTTTCATGATAGTGAGTCTCATGAGATCTGATGGTTTTATAAAGGGGAGTTCCCCTGTACATGCTATCTTGCATGCTGCCATGTAAGATGTGACTTTGTTCCTCATTCACCTTCTGCCATGATGGTGAGGCCTCACCAGCCATGTGGAACTGTGAGTCAATTAAACCTCTTTCCTTTATAAGTTACCCAATCTTGGGTATGTCTTCATTAGCAGCATGAAAACAAACTAATACAATATCCATCACTATCTATGCTGTATATTATGTCCCCAGAACTTGTCTTATAACTGTAAGTTTGTACTGTTTGACTAGTATCTCCTCACTTCTCCCACTCCACCAGCCTTTGGCAACCACCATTCTACTCACTGCTTCTATGAGTTCAATATTTTTGGATTCCACATATAAGTGAGATCATACAGTATTTTTCTTTTTGTGCCTGGTTGATTTCACTTAGTATAAAGTCCTCCAGGTTTATCCATGTTGTTGTAAGTCAATAGCAAAAACAAAACAAAAGAAAACAAAAAACAAAAAAAAAAACAAATAACCCAACTTAAAAATAGGCAAAGGAAAAGATATTTTTCCAGAGGAAAAGATATTTTTCCAGAGAAAAAGATATGGAATCAACCTACGTGTCTATCCACAGATGAATGGATAAACAAAATGTGAGGGGTATGTTTGTGCATGTGTGCATTGTGTGTGTACACAATGGAGTATTATTCAGCCACCAAAAGAAGAAAATTTTTACTGAGTTATTGCAAAAGATTCCTTACTAGTCTTCTAGTTTCTCATTACCCCTACATATTGGCTCGATATTCTCAACACAGTCGCCATAGCAATTCTTTTAAAATGTAAGTCAGATCATATTTTTCCTCTGTTCAAAATCTGAACTGGTGCCACATTTCCCCAGAGTAAAAACCAAAGTCTTAAAACTTTCTAAAAAGTTTAATATAATTTAGTCTTCCCTCATCTTTCTGACTTCCTTTTCTATTTCTATCACCCTTACTAATTCTACTTGGTCTTCTTTCTGTTAGTCAAACATACCAGGTATATTTTCACTGTAGGGTCTTTGCTCTGGCTTTTCCTTCCTTCTGGAAGTCTCCTCCCCTTCCACTGCTTCATGTCCTTCAATATTACCTCCTCAATTGGTCCTACCCTAACCACCCTATTAATACTTGCAGCTGGCCCACCATCATCCCATGATTAGGAATCCAAATCCCCCTTACTATGCTCATTTTTTTTTCTTTCTGTCATGGCACTTTTCAATTTTTAATATCAACAATGTATTTATGCTTATTATTCATTGTTTGTCTTCCCTATGTATAGTGTAAACCTCATGAAGAATTCATTTTGTTCCCTGATTTATCCCAAGCATGCTTAGAATAGTGCCCAGTACATAGTAAGCGATTGATTAACACTTATTGAATGAATAGAGAACTACATGAACGAATAAAATAGATTAATATCCTACTCTCAAGTAGAAGAGATGGCAACCTTCCTTTTTCAAATCCTCTTTCTCAGTCTCCTATTTATACCTCAAAGGACTAACTGGGCTGGGAGGAGGAAGGGATTCTTTGGTAAGGAGGAATAGATAAATACAGCTGGAAGGGTTTTTATTTGAATATTTTAGGGTTTCATTTCTTTGGGTTTTTTCTTTTTTAATTGGCAAGTAAAAATTTATATATTTATGGTGTGAAACCTGATGTTTTGATATATATACACATTGTGGAATGGCTAAATCAAGCTATTTAACATATTCATTACCTCACATTCTTATTTTTGATGGTGAGAATAAAAGATTGTAGATTTTAAGAAACTTTCTGTCTTCTTAGTTTGGAGGACTGTGAAATCTTGTGCTGTTGGGAGATTTTAGGGCTTTTGTATTCTCTTTATCACTCTGATTTTTGGTTCGGTAGTGCTTCAATTTGGAAAGTATCTTCTAAACTAAATGAACTAGAGGAGCCAGGAATGAGTACTCAAAAAAGCAGAGGAGAAAGCAAGCTGCTACAAGAAACTCAAGGGAAACAAGAAAAGAGAACAGGGTTTCAGCCCAATTCACTAAATAGGAAAGAGGGCTAAGATTCAAGATCAGTGTTGGAACTAGTAACAAATATTACATTTCATGATAGAGGTGCAAAAATAATGAACCACAGGTATATTCATGATCTAATGTTATGTAACCTATTACCCCCAAATTTTAGTGGTTTAAGACAAGAGTAAGCATTTATTATATCTTATGGTTTCTGTGATTCAGGAATCCAGAAGCAGCTTGATTGGATAGCTCTGGGTTGGGGCTAATCATGAAATTCAGTCAGATGTTGGCTGAAGCTACAGTCATCTGAAGGCTTGACTTGGTTGCAGGGTCTGTTCCCAAGATAGATCACTCACATAACTAGCAAGTTGTTGCTGTTAGCAGGAGGCCTCAGTTCTTCCCACACAGAGCTAAGATTCAAGACTTCTATGCAAGTCAAGAAATACACACACACATAGTGAAGTCTGAATATAAATTAGGAACTGAGCTCTTCTTCTCTCTCCATAGGTATATACATATACATACATATACCTATATACACATAGATATCCTGGAGAATTATTTAGAGAGAGCAATATTTCTACATCAGCTCCCTAGGCCAAGTAAGGTGACCCAATGGACTTCACTTTTCTAAAAAGTGCAGTTATACTTATGTATCTTCTCTTACTATTCATCAAAATACGGACAATATTTTGGGCTGAAATGTTAATAATATCTGTATGAACCTCTGCTTCAAAAAACAATCCAAGGGATCCTTGAGTATTTTTAAAACATGGTATCTGGTTTCCCCAAAATGAGCAACATAAGAAAGCAAAGAATATAAAAGAACAAGGCAGAAGCCATAGTGTATGCCTTTATGATGTAGTTTTCTGCTGTACAGTACTTATCACATGGTCAGCTGTGATTCATTTTGGAAGGGGAGTATGAACAGGTGTGAATACCAGTAGGTAAGGATTCCTAGAGATGTTATCAACATCTCAGCCCAAAATATTGTCGATATTTTGGTGAATATTAAGAGAAGATACATAAGTGTAACTGGACTTTTTAGAAAAGTGAAGTCCATTGGGTCACCTTACTTGGCCTAGGGAGCTGATGTAAAAATAACACTCTCTTTAAATAATTCCCCAGGATATCTATGAGTATATATGTATATGTATGTGTATATATATATATGTATGTATATATATATAGACACACACACGGAGAGGAAGTGCTCAGTTCCTAATTTATATTCAGACTTCACTATATATATATGTGTGTGTGTGTGTATTTCTTGAGTTGTATAGAATACATACTTATGAATAATAAACTTGACCAATTTTCCTACAGACATAGACTTCTTGCATTTAGCAGTATCACTCACCTCTTACCCCATCATTTCTTCAATAACTCCATCAACACTGAACCTTCTAACTCTAACATGCTATGATTCACTACTGTGAAAAAAAAGCTGATGTCATAAACACATTGTGTTCCAGTATCACTAAGGGCCATACCCCATTCTTAGGTAATCCCTGAGGTCCTACTAGCCTTGCTAGCCTCAAAGGAGTCACTTGGAGTATAAAGAGGGGGAGGAGACTGAACAAAGTCCTGGAGCTATAGTATATGTTTTCATTGTTAATCCTTGGCAAAGAAGTAGGTAGTTTGGAGGTGGAAGTAGGCCATGATTACCTTTAAAATAATCTATTATTATTTGTGTCTTTCCTGAATATCATAGCACCTTCTTGTCACAAATGCTTAGGGGAAAGAAAATCATCCAATATACCCCATATCCCGCTTACCAACATCTCTACAGTAAAATGAGACCCAAGACCATGATTTCCTTAACTAGCTATCAAGCAACTACCTCCAACAAACAGCAGTTATCATTAATATGTTCATGCTATTTTCATTTGTGAGGTCTGTAATCCATCAGAACAACCTGACAGTGATTAAGTAAAATCAAAGAGACTTTGTAAACATCTGTATGCTTTTATTGTTACAAATGCTTCATTATAAAAAGATCAGTCAAAAGCACAAAAGTACCCTGGTTTAAATTTTTCTGTATTTGAATGAGAATGTTTCTCTTGGAACATGCTCATATCAGGCTTCCACTTGGCAAAATCACGAATTGGCTGATGTTGTTTTAGAGGCTTTCTCATGTCCCCTTCCAAACATCACTCTTCTCCTTCCGTGGACCCCTTTCTGTTACCTAGGAGCCCCTCATGCTGCCTTCCACATTCTGCCTACTGCACAGTCATGTTCTGGACCACTCAGAATCCCCCTCTACCATTACAATATGTTTTTCCTAAGACTTACTTGCATTGAAAGGCTTGCCAGGGAAGTGACTAATCTTATCATCTTGTACTAAATGTTAAATTAATCCTCATTCTCTCTAGAATTGTTTTCTGAGCAGGGATTCCTAGAGATGCTATCAATATCTCAGCCTGAAATTGCATAGGTATTCTGGTGAACAGCAAGAGAAAATAACGTGAGTATAACCGGACCTTTTAGACAAGTGAAGTCTATTAGGTCACCTTAGTTGGCCTAGGGAGTTGATGTAGGAATGCTCCTCTCCCTGAAATAATAATCTTCCAGGAGAGGAATGTATCCCCAAATAGCAAGTGAATATCCAATGGCTTCTCATTGCACTTAAACTCTATATTCCTTTTTATGACCAAAAAGGCCTGGCTTCTCCCTAACTGTCTCTTCCTTACACATTACACCTCTTCCTTTTGTATGTGAATGTGCCAAGCTACCACCTCATTTCTAACTTAAGGCCTGAAGTGTTATGTTCCAGTTCTTGGCATGCAAATTACTCTTCATCACTTGTTTCCCGACACAAATGCCACCTTTCCAGACAATCTAAAGTAACCTCAAAATCATTTGCTCGCACATCACTTTGTTTTATTTCTCCTGGTATTAATCACTATGTGAAATTTTCTGGTTCATGTATTTGTCACCTGCTTCTTCCAGGCCTCCTCTGACTTCATTGTCTATCATGTTCATTACTGTATCCCTAGTGTTTTGCACAGAATCTGGTACATATTCAGTGCTCAATAAATATGTGCTAAATGAATAAATGAATAAATTAACCTAAACATAAGTTTTACACTTAAGTAATTGAGTAAGAAGTCTTTGTTGTACTAATATTGGAAAAGGCATGGGTGGGGGTGGTAATATGATTATAACCAATGTAACCAGCTTGCATTTATAAGACTTGTATTGATTATGAACTATAGCATTTTTTCGTTAAAAACATTATCAATATTGGATTGTAAAAGATTCCATTTGCCTTTCTGAAAGACTGTCCTTTTGATGAGATGTCACAAATGAATGCTAATGTCCCTTGAGAAATCCTGCCAACAGATCTTATTCTTCTATCAATGTTAAGAAACTGCATTTCTCTTTGGCCAATTTCTAGGCTTATGGATAGTCTCTCTTGCTAGGACTTCAGAAGCCAATGAGCAACTTGCCTGTCACAAGATCCGACGAATGATCTCTCCCTGCATGCAGTGTAGCTAAGCAGAGAAGCAGCTCTTGTAAGAGAATAACCAACACAGCATGGAATATTGCTAAATCTACAGTGTTTTATCCAGCAAAGTTCACCCCAGTAGCCTGCCCCTGCCAATAAAGCCTAGAAATTTTTCCTACCAGGCAGTCCCAGTTTAGTTGGTTGTAGCTTAGAAGTAGATATCTGAGAGCAGTTCAGCAAGCCTGCAGTCAGATGCTTTTGTAGAGCTCTCCTCTTAAAAGGCAAAATTGAGGCAAGTCAATAGATTACAACTTTCTGGGTTTGCTTCTGTCATCTATCAAATATCACAATTCGTCCTGCTTCGCTAAAGTGAAACTCCAAGGATTTGTTTTTAAAGGTGTCCTTCTTTCTGTGAAATACTAAATGAACTTGTTTTAAAAAACAAGAACAACTCAACACAAGTCGATAGGAGCTAAGTAACATAACTTTTCCTTTAAGAAAAACATGTAGCATGAGAAAACCTTATTTTTAAAGTACTACATAAAATTTATTGAGACCACATGTTGTAGGAAAGCTTGATTATTAATCCTTCCAGAGAAACTGTTAACACTTAACTGCTATTCTTCAATTATTTCACTATCAAATTAAAATTATTCAAGAAAATACAAATGATTCCATACTGACCTACAAAACAAAAACTTTTTGGTGTTTTGAGGGGAGGGAAGAATAAAGGGGAGGTGTCTTTTTCATCAAATCTCTTATATGAGCTCATTTCATCAATCTAATTGTATCTTTTTGTGCTTCTGCCAAGATTATTAATTTCAAGGGTAAGATTTTCTCTGGCTACCATGTACTGTAAAACTGTAAAATTTTTTCCACTCTTCATGGACCATTTACAATCTGCAAGGTTTGGGGTGGGAATGAAATGTATTTCTGCCAATGGATAGCCACATCAGCAGTGCTGAAAACCAATCCTTCTGTTTCACTCATCGTGCCATATGGTTCCATAAAAAAGGAGCGAACCAAAAGTGTAGCTCATACGCCTTGTCAATCTGGGCTTAGACTAATTCTTTGATATTATGATAAAGAGAGGAATCTGTTTGTAGGTGAATATATTCTCTCTTCTTTCTTTACTCGTGTATCTCTATACTCATGTGCTAATTTACGGAGGGGGGGGAATCAGAGATTTAAAGCCCCTCTAATTTTACAGGAGCTATAATATTTTAAGAAAAGGCATTGCAATAAAATTGTCATACATAGGTTATAATTTTTAACAACAAAAAATCCCAGGTGTTTTCATAGTAATGTCTTCTTAAGAATTAAAGATCATGATTTTAAACGCTTTCCAATAAGTGCTTTGAGTACTCCGGAGCAATTAAAAAGCAAGCTGATGCGCCAAGATAAAGTTGTGTCCCCCTAGTGACCTCTAGAGCGGAGCTAAGCTCCCGCAAGCCAGACTTGGGAGGAAAAGCAAAAAGCACGCCAAAGCCTAGAGCGCTGCTGTAGTCCAAGCAAATGTATTCAGTAATACCCTTCACCCCTCAGTTATCATCTGAGTTCCTGTCCTTTTTTATACAACCCCAAAGGCTCAGTAAGTCGCTGCCTCCCAGGTCATTGGGCCCATTGTGTTGAAATCCAACTTCGAACGACGCCCCTTCCTTGCCACCATCCTCAGGTCCAGTTCCCCCGCGCACAGCCTTCCTCACCGCGCATGGTGTCGAGCCCACTTCCACCTCTCTGCAGTGCTGCAGACAACCTCTCGGGCTCTGCGAGTCCGCCAGCGAGAGCTAGGGAGCCGGCAAGCTGCGACCTCTGCGAGTCCGCGCTGCGGGAGCGGGTGGCTTGCACCTGCTCCCCGCGCGCCGGCTCTGCGACCCCTGGGCAAGACGCAGCCCAGGAGGCTCCCTCCCGAGTCGCGCCCCGGACCACGCCGCAATGCCTAGTCACCCCAACAACAAGCTCTTCCTTGTCCTCCCCCCCATCGCTTCTCCCCGCGAACTTTCCAACTTTGGAAGCCCGGGTTCCAAAGGAGCAACAGGGAGACTGCTTAGCCGGAGCCACTGCCCGTCTCGACAGGTTGGGGAGCAGGAAGTAGCCTGCAGGGACTCGGCCGGTAGCAAGTCCCCTTGACCGCAGGGAAAAGGAGAGGCAGCCAGCTCCAATCTCCTCCTGAGGATGGAGGTTGGGGAAATGGATGCAGAACTTGTCACCCTAGGGACGAAGGGGCGGAGGGAGGGGGGATTGGAAGAAAAGAATAGAAGAGACCATGAAAAACTCTCTCTCTCTCTTACACACACACACACACATACACACACACACACACACACACAGAGGAGAGGGGGAGAGAGAGAGATTCCTGAAAAGACAAGATGCTAGGGCCCAGTCGCTTCTCTCCCCACTGCCCAGAGGCGAGGAGGTGCAACAGATAGATACCCAAGCTCGCTGAGTAGCAAAGGGGTGGGGTGAGAGGAGTCTCCAGGTTTCCCCAGGTTGCAAAAGGGGCACAAACTCCTGTCAGAGTGTCCCCGGAGGCCAGGGGAGGTGCAGCGGCGCCGCGGTTCCCCCCACCTCCTCCCCGGACACGGCAAACTCTTCCCCGGCAGGAGCCTTCCACTTGGCCGCGCCTGGATGTAAACAGGCCGGCCCGAGGGGCAGAGGGCGGGTGAGAGAGGGGAGGCGGCGAGGGGAGGAGGGAGCGGGACTCACCCTTGATGCTGGGGGGCTTTCTCTTCTTGGCCATCTTCTGTCCCCTTCCCTCCCCCGGACCCCCCACGCGCTTCCTCCGGCTGCCGCGCAGCTCCCAGGCGAGCCCTCGCCGCGGCTCGCAGCTCAGCGAGCTCTTTGTTGCTGTGATGGCATCTGCGAGGCAGCAGCAGCGGCCGGGCTGCGCGCTCAGCTCGGCTCGGCTCGGCTGGGGCGGGCGCCGCCGCCCCTCTGCTCTCGGCCGCGCCGCTGGCCCCCCTCTTGCGCTGCTGTGGACGCGGTGGCTGCTGCGGCGGCGGCGGCTGCTGTGCTGCTCCTGCTGCTGGAGGGGGCAGCGCTGGGTCCCCTGAGCGCCCGCCCAGCGCTGACCTCCCCCTTCTCCACACCCTCCCTCCCCCACGCCCCCACGCCCCCACCCCCGGTGTCCCGTCTGAGCCGCCAGCCCCCATCCAACCGGCTACCGCGCCGTCATCCAGCAGCCTCTACTGGAAAGACAACGGTGGCGGCGGCGGGGAGCTGCTGGGGGGCGCGGAGAGACCGCGGCCATCTGGGGCCGGGAAGGAGAAAGCCAGGCAGAGTCTGATGGAGTCTGCGTCCGGCCTGCCTTCCTCGGGGCCTTCGAAGCCCCCTCTTAAAAGGCCAGGACGCGCTGGGCCCACGAAAGACACCGGTCTTCACAGGCCAACCAGAACTCTGGCCACCTGCGGGAGGACGGCACTGTCCCTTGCGACCCGGCCCCGGAGCCGTCCTCCTCCACAGCCTCCTCGAGGATAGCGAGCCCGAATTCCACGCGGGCGATGAGCCCAGAAGCGCGCGGTTGCCTCTGCCCCTCCCGAACCGAGAAGGAAAGAGGGGAGAGGGAAACAGGAGTCTGATGGAGGGGAGAGAAATGGAATTCCAGAGGCAGCCCACGGGCAGACACCTGCAAGAATGGCTTTGTTCTGGCCCTGAAGTTCTTAATAGTGAGGGCCCAGGATAGTTCCCTTGGGGCTGTGGGAAAAGAGGGAAGAAAGTTCACGCTCTCAGGTGTTGGAGGAATTGGAAGCCGGAGGTGTGATTTCTTGGCCTCCAGCAGAAACCTGGTTACAGTGGCCACGTTCTTTCTCGCTCTGATTGGGGGTTTGCTTTGGAAAGTTCTCATTTTCCTGGAGGAGCTGTCCTCCCCTCGCGTGCTGATAAGGGATGAAAAGAAGTTCTGCCGGCGTCCCAGAACTGCAAGGGCAGGCGAAAGTTTAAGAATATAAAGGAGTAGCGGACCTTAAAAAGAAACGCTTAAAGGGTAGGGTAGGGAGAGGTTACCAGGGTGTGCCACTGTGGGAAGAGGCTACAATATCGAATTTTTTTTATATGCTGCAGCTGAGATTGCCACCAAAACGCACTTCCTAATTCGCAGTGACCTTCTTAATACTTCTCCTTTCCTCCTCCTAGGTTAGTACAGTTCCCAGCCCAATCTGATTGTCTAAACATTCAGTGAGTTAATTCAATATCTCCACCCAGAAGTTGCCCCAGTACTAGTGTGGTGCGGCAAAAAGAACAGTGAAGTCAAAAACCCCAATTGTGAATTCTGGCCCTGTAACTTCGTAGCTCTGAGAATTTGGACAAGTCACTCAATCTCTCTGCTCTTCTGTTTTCTGATACGTGCGATATCATCTCAAAAATTTCTTCCAGCTCCTGAGATATTAGTGACAAAATCATCACAAGTTATTTTTTCAGCCCTTCTAAATATAGCTTCATATAATGTAATATATTGAAGTAAATAATCTAGAAACATGTGAAATGACCAATTCCTCTCACAATGAAGATGTGCATCAGAAATAAAAAACAAAGAACATGTTTATTTTAATAAGCAAAATAGACCCATTCTCAGACTTATGATCAGAAATAAGACTGACTCAAAGTTTTCCTCTTCCAAACAGCTGCCTCTTATTTAATTAAAAACTACTCTTCTAGGTCTTCAAATGTTTACTGTGTATAAATATTAGACTTTGTAAATATTTCAGTCCATTTTATGTGCTCATATTTTATCACCAACTACTAATTATTGCCTATATTAGAATAATGTTTTTCTGTTTATTCATTACTTTCACATACTTTATTTCATTTAATCATGACCGCACCCATGAGTTGAAAAGCAGGTCCTGTCTTCTAGGTTTTACAGACGGTGAAATGGGATTCGTGGAGGTATGATAACTTGCATACAGCTTCGGTGTAACTCTTTTAACTCAATACCCAGCTCTCTCCACGACACTAGCTGCCTATTGAAATAGAATATTTCTGCTTCAGACCAGGAATGGTTTCCTTTTTCTAATTTATTCCTTCCACAATGTCAGTACTATTCTCAACAGAGGAGACTCAAATTTAGTTGACTAGTTAGGACTATTTTTGGTACACGGATGTGATTAATATGCTTTTACACTGTTAGCACTTCAAAGTGTCCTTACATGCATTATCTCAATTAAGGTCACGACAATCATATAAGATCATCAAAAGAGGTTTATTCAGCCCTGCTGAACAGATGAGGAAACTGAGACCAAAAGACATTAAGGCCACAACTACCCAGGCCCTGGATTTCCAGGCCAAGTGTTTCCCCTATAGCCCACACTGTGTGTTTTTGTTCAAGGGTTGCAATTAGAATGACTGCAGGGAACAGTAAGACAGAATACATGACACCATCAGTATAAATATACACTCATGCATTGCTTAACAATGGAAATACATTCTGAGAAATGTGTCTTTAGGTGATTTCATCCTTATGCAAACACCATAAAGTATACTTAAACAAACATACATGGTATAGCCTACTATACACTTAGGCTATGTGGTATAATCCATTGCTCCTCAGCTACAAACCTGTAGAAGATGTTACTATACTGAATATTATAGGCAATTGTAAAACAATGCTAAGTATTTGTGTATCCAAACATATCCAAACATAGAAAAGGTGCCATAAAAGGCTGGGCATGGTGGCTCAGCCTGTAATCCTAGCACTTTGGGAGGCTGAGATGGGTGGATCACCTGTAGTCAGGAGTTCACGACCAGCCTGGCCAACATGGTGAAACCCCATCTCCACAAAAAATACAAAAATTAGCTGGGTGTGGTGGCAGGTACCTGTAATCCCAGTTACTTGGGAGGCTGAGACAGGAGAATCGCTTGAACCTGGGATATGGAGGTTGCAGTGAGCTGAGACTGCACCATTGCACTCCAGTCTGGGCAACAAGAGCGAAACTCTGTCTCAAAAAAAAAAAGTGGGAAGGAAAGAAGGAAGGAAGGAAGGAAGGAAGGAAGGAAGGAAGGGAGGGAGGGAGGGAGGGAGGGAGGAAGGGAGAGAAGGGAAGGAAGGGAAGCAAAGAAGGAGGGGGGAGGGAGAGTGGGAGGGAGGGAGGAAGGAAGGAAGGAAAGAAGGAAGGAAGAAGGGGAGGGAGGAAGGGAGAGTGGGAGGGAGGCAGGGAGTGAGACAGGGAGGATGGAAGGAAGGAAGGAAGGGAGGGAGAGCAGGAGGGAGGGAGGGAGGCAGGGAGGAAGGAACGAAGGAAGGAAGAAAGAAAAGGTGCTGTAAAAATGCAGTATTATGAATTTATGGGACCACGGTCATACATTCAGTCCATCATTGACTGAAATGTCATTATGCAGTGTGTTGCTGTATAGATGTACTTGACCAAGGGAAGGGGACTGTAGAGAACTGAGAGGGCGTGTACCACTAGTCAGCTGCAGGATGCCTTGTGGGAATGAAAACCTCGGGGCTGTAAGAATTCTGATTTTTCAGGAGTCAGAAATCCAAATTTTCTGGTGAAATATTCTTTTTGATGTTGATTAATACATTAAAAAAAACACACAAACACAAAAAAGGGTAGGCCTAACAGAACACAACTGCCAATAATATGTAGACTATGAGCTATGTGTCCATGTGTCTGTTTTTAAATTTCATCAATTGCTTTTAACCCCCAAACAGCAAGGGCTGAATCAAATCCTTGAGTATGGTTCTAATTCTGATGGCATCTAATGTCCCTAGAATTAGAGATGACCAAGGCCTTGGGTGCAATTAATTATGATTTATAAAAATGATTTGTGTGATAGGTGTTTCTAAATTTCTGGCTATTCTTATTATTATACTTTAAGTTCTGGGATACATGTGCAGAATGTGCAGGTTTGTTACATAGGTATTCACGTGCCATGGTGGTTTGCTGCATCCATCAACCCATCATCTACATTAGGTATTTATCGTAATCCTATCCCTCCCCTAGTCCCCCACCCACTGACAGGCCCCATTGTGTGATGTTCCTCTCCCTGTGTCCATGTGTTCTTATTGTTCAACTCCCACTTATGATTGACAACATGTGGTGTTTGGTTTTCTGTTCCTGTGTTAGTTTGCTGAGAATGATGGTTTCCAGCTTCATCCATGTCCCTTCAAAGGACCTGAACTCACCCTTTTTTATGGCTGCACAGTATTCCATGGTGTATATGTGCCACATTTTCTTTATCCAGTCTATCATTGTTGGGCCTTTGGGTTGGTTCCAAGTCTTTGCTATCGTGAACAGTGCTGCAATAAACATACATGTGCATGTGTCTTTATAGTAGAATGATTTGTAATCCTTTGGATATATACCCAGTAATAGGATTGCTGGGTCAAATTGGTATTTCTGATTCTAGATCCTTGAGGAATCACCACACTGTCTTCCACAATGGTTGAACTAATTTACACTCCCACCAACAGTGTAAAAGTGTTCCTATTTCTCCGCATCCTCTCCAGCATCTGTTATTTCCTTTTTAATGATCACCATTCTAACTGGCATGAGCTGGTATCTCATTGTGGTTTTGATTTGCATTTGTCTAATAACCAGTGATGATGAGCATTTTTTCATATGTTTCCTGGCCACACAAATGTCTTCTTTCAAGAAGTGTCTGTTCATATCCTTTGCCCACTTTTTGATAGGGTTGTTTGTTTTTTTCTTGTAGATTTATTTAAATTCTTTGTAGATTCTGGATATTAGCCCTTTGTCAGACAGATAGATAGCAAAAATTTTCTCCCATTCTGTAGGTTGCCTTTGCACTCTGATGATAGTTTCTTTTGCTGTGCAGAAGCCCTTTAGTTTACTTAGATCCCATTTGTCAATTTTGGCTTTTGTTGCCACCATTGTTTTTGATGTTTTAGTCATAAAATCTTTGCCCATGCCTATGTCCTGAATGGTACTGCCTACATTTTCTTCTAGGGTTTTCATGGTTTTAGGTCTTAATTTAAGTCTTTAATCCATCTTGAGTTAATTTTTGTATAAGGTATAAGGAAGGGGTCCAGTTTCAGTTTTCTGTATATGGATAGAATTTCTGGCTATTCTTGAAGCCATCAATGAGAATGATCACAGTAAATGAAATAATTTTTAAGTCACATGTGGTTCTTCTGGGCAGAGAGACACACATTTTTCCTGATAGTGATGACAAGGTTCTGACAATGAGGATGATGACAAGGACAAAACTGGCCTCATCTCTATTTCCCTTAAAGGATAGTTCTGAATGAACCCTTTTGAAAAATAGACACAGAACTGAAATGGTAACATTAGTTACATGTAGTATAATCATTATTCTTAGATTTTTCTAGCCTTGCCAAGACTACACATAAAGTAAGAAATAGTCAAAATGAGGAAAGGAATACATGTTCCTACATGGAAGTATTAAGTAAGCTCAATAGGAATAATGAACTTATACAAATTATACTAAAGACAAAAATGAAAATATAATTCATAGTACACAAAGCATGATTGCCATGAATGTATGTTAGTGAAACTGCAGTGAAAAGGTTGAAAAATATGACCCACAGAAGAGTATTTTTGACTGAAATATTTTACATTGAATACCTGTGCATAAATTAACTACTGTAGTTTAGAGAAAAATAAAAAGAAATAACAAATGTCCCACCGATTTTAATAATACTGTAACATCGAAGGATGTCAAATGATCCAAACTTGCCCCACTGTTGAAAAACCACATTGTATTTTAAATTTTTACACACAAAAAAATCATAATATTCACCTCAGCTGAGGCTTTTAGGGACTGTACAATTCTGTGACTAGAAAGGTTAAAATAGAAATAATAGTTGAAAGAGAATGAGATCAGCCAGCTAGTCCATTTTTTAAAAAATTTGTTTCTGGCACTTACAGACTCAATTAACATATGAAGGGGCGGAGAAACTGAGGTTGGCTTCCTACCCCATGCCACACACCATTATGTACACATGAGACTTAAATAACACTTCTTCCCTTTCTTGTGACTGACACAGATACTTACTATAATAAAATTTCACCTGAATTAAACAGAAGGTCTTAGGGTGAGACCCTGTAGAATTTTTAATCTCTTTACTCCATTCTGATTATCACATTGATGATCCTTAACTCAGAAAACATGCAATTTCATTTATGTGTGTTTGAATTGGGCAGAAAGATATGAAATTCAGAAACATCATTGAAGGGCTTAAATGCAAATTCTGGGTTTCTTAGATAAAACCTTCACAAAGAGAGTCCTCCTCGCCCCACCCCCAACACTTTACTGCTTTCAAAGTAACCATAACACTACTATTACTACTAGCAATTAAAAATATTGTGCTCAATCTGTGCAGAGGAAAATTTTGTTTAATTTTGCCAAGTTCAATTTGCCAACTGTCATCGAACCTCTAGAATTGCATTCCTCTAGAAGGAGTTAATTAATAGGGCACTTTTTTGTACTCACAGTGAAGTGTCTGCTTATTGCAGTTCAACTCCACAGAAACCCCCCCAAAAAAATAAAGAAAAAAAGAAAGCATTTGGGATGGCCAAGAAATCTTAAAGCTAGTTATCTAATCATATAACCCAGAAATTTCACCGAGAGAAATGGCACAGACTTGGCTTGAGTGAGACAGAGTATGAATGGAAGGACACTGTCAGACATTACATAGAGATAGTTGTGTATAATCCACCGTTAAACTCTCAAGGTTTTCTGAAAAATACATAAACAACTAGAATTGGTTTCTTTAATACTCCAGTTGGCCTGCTCTAGGACAGAATTTTCTATATTACTCCTGCCAGCTTCCAATTAATCAATTTACCTCCAAAGTGTTCTTAAGTTGTCCCATTATAATTTGTTTATAACTTTGGTCCTTGGCTCAGTTTACCAACTCATTCCCTCATATTTGAGTGAATCATTTGCATAAAAAACGAATGGCATACCAATTAACTAAATGCTTCTGAGATATTTTTGACAATGAACCAAATTGTATTTTTCCTTGCCTTCTCTTTTCTACTTCTCTTTATGCAGTAACCATCCAACATTTATTCAACAAATACGCATTGAGTAAAACTATATGCTAGTCATTCTTTTAAGTGATTGGTTATATAATGGAGAAATAAAACAGCATAGTTCATACATTCATAGTATTTACAGTTTTACAAGGGAGATAGAATTAACCAAATAAATAGATAATTACAAATTGTTACAAGTTCTATGAGAAGAAAAACAAAAAACATAGTGCTATAGGAGAGGGCAACATATAGCATAATTTAGATTGAGAGTGTCAAGGAAGATTCCTCTAAGAATGTGATGTTTAAAAAGAGAAATGAATGACAGAAATGAACTAGACAAAAAGTAGGGAAAAGACTGCTCCAGGCAGGGAAAACAGCATGCTGAAAGGCCCAGGTAGGAAATTCAAGATCAGAGCAGTAATTTCTAAATTCCAAACTGACCAAGCATCCCACCAATTTTTTAAAAATTTCTCACACTTCTTCAACTACATTTATCTGGTTACTTTTATATTGTGTATACTATTGTACTGATATATTATATATTATAAAACATACACAAAAATTTGAAAGTCTCAAAGGATAAGGTTTTTTTTTAAAATGGACCATCTTGGACACTTTCAACTTCAGAACCTCCTGAATGAGATGAACTGAAGGACCAATGTGGCTGAAGCTTAGGACATGATAATATTAAGCAGAGAAATGGTATAATATAATTTACACTTAAAAGTACCAGCCTGGTTCTTGTATAGGTAATTGGAATAAGCCCTATAAACTAATGATATAGCTACAGAACTGGTTGAGAGTTAAATTTGCTCACCACACCTCAGTTGTGCTCTGGAGCCCCTCATTGAGTTGGGGATTGATACTGAAACTTTCCATTTAAAAGTAATTCAAGGACCTACAAGCAATGTACTCCATAGCCATGAGCACAGAAGACACCCACATCTTGGTTTCTAAATATGATCATTCACTAAAAGAAACAGGGATCCTTGGAAAAATGACTCCAGGTCTGCAGCAGGGAAAGTACCAGGTAAACCTGGAACATATTGATGTGTCAGAAAACACAAAAGAACTCAGACTAATTAGATCATGTTAAAAGGACAAAGGAGCCAGCTTGAAGTGGTTGTCTACTGATCAAACATATGAAGAGCTGTGCCCCAAAAAGATTAACTATGATAATGTATTCTAATACATTGAATAAAATAAAATGTATAAGTCCATAGTGATAGTCAAAAGAGAAAATATTAACTAAATATTAACTATTTTTAGAAGAATATGAGCTAATAAATGTAGAAGAAATGATAGAATTACAAAGTCATCATTTTGCAATGCCCGATGTAATAACTATGAAATCAACGGATGCCAAAATCATTGGATAAAAGGTTGTTGGGAACATGATATGCATATGGTCTCAAAATATTACCTCTTATGTTAGTCATTAATTTTTTTTTTCAGAGTGCTAAGGCTTTATTACAAATGGAGTTTACACTAGAGGGTCTCTTCTCCAATCTTTCTTCTGTACCCTCTTCTCTCCCAAAGATATCTCTCTAGGGGAGGTCAGTAGGCCATTAGAGAAGAGGAAATCTGGAGAATGAAAAGGAGCACTGCTTTTGCCAAAGTCCTCTGAAACAACCACTGAGTCCTTCTGGCTCCAGTTGAGAATCTGGACCTTGAAAATGAGAGCTAAACTTCTTCCACTAGAAGAGGATGATCACTGATGCTGCGGGTCCTCTGAGACTTAGCAATATCTTCTCTCTGAACCTCAATTTTGAGTTGCCCACTCACAGCCATCACTATGATGTTCCTTTGAACACAGACCTCTACTGAAACCAGCTCTGCTGTGACTTATGGCAAGTATATGAATGCTTATTTCTAAATTACCCTTTATATCTCCTCAGGGTCACTAAGGAACCCTAGATCTCTTCCATAACGTGTACCAGTCACTGTTCGGCCACCATTTTTATTCTGCTGTGGTCACCTCACATTGACACAGGGCTTCTCTCAGAGACTTCCAACCTCTCAGCTACTGATGTTCCAAAGTTCCCGCAAAAACTATGAACCCACTGAGTTGCACTGTGAGCAAAGGGCACTGCATCATCTCTCACTTACTTGTCTCCCACACACACCCCTTAACTCCTCCCCTAGGACTTTCTACTTTTCATATGGTGGGACTTCCCTTGTATCATCTCCTCCATGCCTTCTACATTATGACTTGTTGTAATATTCTATTTCCAAAGAGCTAAATTTTCCTTTTGGTTTATAAAGGGCTACTTTTGGAACTTAGAAACCAGAAACTATTTCCTCCTTTCAAAAATCCTGGATTTCATGACAATTGTCTCACAAAGGGCTCAAGAAAATTGGCCTTGCAATTCAAAAACTGAAGAAAGATCCCTTTTCTCTAGGTGGATTATGCCTTTCCAGAAGTAACAAATGCCACTAATTCAAGGTGTAATTAGCCACAGGGCAAAGGGTTTATTAGGAATTAAATATTCATTGGTTTTGCAGGCCAAAAATACTATCTTCACTAGGGTTACCAAAGCATATTGAATCGGAAAATCTGAATTCTGGTTGCAACTTGTCAAATGATACACTTTGTGACTTTTGACAACTCCCATAATAAAAAATAATAGGATCAGCAATTTTGGAGCCCCTATTTGGGCCAGTGAAGCTGGACTATCAGTGATGCTGCGTCTCTTATTTATTTATTTTCTGGTACTCCTGTCTATTTATTTCTGGTACTCTAGTCCCCCAGTTACCATCCTAAATCTTCACCATACCCCTGTAGTTTCTGACTCCAGCCTTCCAATGTAAGAAACCATAAGCTTCTGTAGTTTAAATTGCTGTTGTGTTTACTGATATTTGCAGTCACTTTCCTAACTGGTGCACCAGGTGGGTCTGGGTGCAGTTTGTAGATATGGTGGCAAGAAGTTAAGAAAGTTTCTGTGCGCTTCTAGTTTCTCTTTGAAGTAGGGCATATAGTTATCTGCTGAGTTTGAGGAAGTAGGTTGTGGGGAAGAACATCTGAGAAAACCAGAAATGATTTTAGATGCCTACTGTGGAGAACAGGGGAAAGGAATAATTAAGAAAACATTGAAAGAATCTTAGTCACTATTAGGGTCAAGATGCTGTTAAAGGCAATGGATTTATTTAGAGTAGAATCAAGCCTGAAATCATTTTATTTTGCTCCATCAATGTAAAGGACCAGAGAAGGTCAGTGATCAGATTCATCTAGATGTGTGTTTTGTAACAAGGATTTGAGAGAAGGAGAACAGGGCACAGAGTTTAAGAGATTCATAAGAAACAAGAAGTAGTGTGTTATGGAATCCAGCCAGAATTAACAAAGATGTGAGGAAGGGAGGAGGCTGACCATCTCTCTCTCTCCTGCTAATATACCTGCAATGGTGTTCCATTGCTCATAGAAAAACAGTTCAAACACTCAAGATGCCTACACAGGAATGATCTGATTCATGACTCTTTCCAGCCTACTCTTGTGTTGCTCTTCCCGTTGTTCTCTATACTCAAGCCGTGCACACAGAGGGCTGCAAGAAAATAAGCCAAATATATAATTTTTGATGAATTCTATTTGCTTGCTTTTCCATGTACATCCTCTCAGCCTGCCTTTTCTAGCCAAATCTTTATTGCTTCCCTGGGCTTATTTTTCATTAGCTCAGTCCCTTCTCTCTGTTCTAGCAACGCCACATTTAACTTTAATTCTTTTAATTTCTTCTCCTTGAAACTTAATTGATCTCCCTGACTCCATTCTTTCACCTCTCTAATCCATCTTCACATTGATGCCTTGGTTATCTTCACATTACTCTGAGCAAAGCATATTATGTTTCTGTTCTTAAAGCTTTTATAGAACAGCATGAGCTTCCTATGTCATGTAAAGTTCTCTACTACCTGGCATCAGTTCACCTTCCCAGCCTCCTCTCTTCTACTCTCTGCCCTCAACATTCTATGTTCTAGGCACACTGGATTCTTTATAATTCCTTAAATATGCCACATATGTTCATATGGGTTTGCTTTCAATCACATTGTTTTTTCACTTCCCATCTCCATCTTTTAAAGTCCTAGTCATCCCTTGAGTCATAAATGGTACTCATTTTCTGAGAAGTAATGGTTCCCTTTGTGTATTACCGTAACATGTTGGTTATACCTTTATCATTAAGATTTATTTCATTTACATTATATCTTGATTATCTGTGTGGATGTCTGTCTCTGTATCAAACTAGAAGGTCTGTTTGGGTTGAGATTTTGTCTTAGTCATTATAATAGGAACTTAGTTCCTAGTTCAGTGGTAAGTAATCCTTAACAAGAGCAGTAGGGGATAGGGTTGCAATAGTATTTTGGGATCAGATTAGGGAGCCCCTGAATGTCAAGTTACAACGAAGAAAGGGACTAAGAGTGGTGGCTCACACCTGTAATTCCAGCACTTTAGGAGGCCAAGGTGGGAGGATCATTTGAGGCCAGGAGTTCAAGACCTAGCCTAGGCAACATAGCGAGACCTTGTCTGTACAAAAAAAAATTTTTTTAAATATCTAGGCATGGTGGCACACACCTGTAGTCCCAGCTACTTAGAAGGCTGTGGCAGGAGGATTGCTTGAAACCAGGAGTACGAAGCTAGAGTGAATTATGATCACGCCACCCACTCCAGCCTGACCAACAGAGCAAGACCACATCTCTATTAAAAATAAAAATTAAAGAAGGGAAATTTGTATATAATAGATATTTAATAAATACTTTTTAATTGAAGAGCTGTTAATAACCCAAATCTCTTTTTTTTCTTCATTTGACAGATTCTAAGTTTTCCCATTTGCACAGGAAAGGAAACTCTTCCTTTATTCTTTGGAATATTATTCATTGATTCATTCATTCAGCTTTTCTTGAGCATCTAGTATGAGTTGAAAGAGAATTTATAGTCCATCTAATTCAGTTTTCTCAGTTTAAACCTAAGGAAACTGAGGCCCAGCAAGTTGAAATGATTTAACATAGGTCTTACAGCTAGTACGTGGTGAAAGAAATGACTAGAAGCTAGTCTGTGCCTTGCCTTCTAACCCACAGCTTCCTAATTTTACAAAATTCTTACAAGTTTGAGTAGGTGATAGGCAGAGTGATGGCACCCTAGAAACCTATGCAGAAAAAGATTCTAATTACCAAATTCAAAACTTTAGGATATGAAAGAAGTTTCCCTCTGCCTCAGGTTCTCATTGCTTTATATATGATTTTATAAAACCTTCCAAATTTGTTTCACTGCTTTCATAGTTCCCTCTCTGCAAATTGATTTCACATATCTGTATCAGACCACATGCTAGTTCCCAAACCTAAAATGAATGTTTCATTTCATCAGTCACCTATTTAAAAATCCTGTCTACTTTTCATTGATTACAGAATAGAATATTGATTACAGGATAAAAGACAGGTCTAGATTCAAATCATGCCTCTACCTTGCCTCTTTCTTCCATAAGCTGTGTTTCAAGCAAATCACTTAAACATTATGACCTTTAATTTCTACAACTGACAAATGGCAATAAGAGAGTTTAACGTTTCGATATTGGATTTCAGCCAAATATTTAAAAATATCCTTCCCACATAACTTAATTATATGAATAGCAAATGGGAAAAACTAAAGCAGCAAAAAAAGTAAATAGCATTCAAACAAGAGAAAGGTTCATGTCATAACATTCAAAAAATTGTAGCCATCAAAGAAAGACACAAAGAAGTTTTCAAGAATTTACAGAATAAAGCTTAGAACAGTATGGCAAACCTCTTAATGTCGTCCTCCAAACAAGCACTTTGTAGGGAAGGCGAGCAAACAAAACTCTGAAAAGTATAACCACCTACTCCTACACTATAACATGGTAAAGGTAGCTTTAGATGAAATATGAGTAACCCTTAGAGGAGACAAAGAATTTTGCAAGAGGGGAAAAGTCCCATCTCAACTAGTTGCATGTTCTACCAGAAAAGGGAACTATTGGAAATCTCCCTTTTGGCATCTTCCAGCTGGGTGAAAAAGGAGAGGATGGCAGAACAATCATAAACACCCATAGTTAATTATCTCCAACAATAAATAGTGATATAGCAGAAAGGAAGAAAAAAATAGAAAATAATTAGGACAAGAGTCTCTAAGGGAGGGAAAGTGGAGAAGAAGCATGTGTAGTGCCTGAAGGGAAGTAACCTCCATGTACTTCCTATGTTGTTTATTTTTTTCCCAGAAGATAAGAGAGAGGAGCTTGGGAGGAAGAGAAATTGCTACTGGGGAGAAATGGGCAAATATGGAAAGGGAAACATAAAACAAGCTAATGACATTGAAATAGAGAACTCAACGAACAAAACCAAATTCCAGATTACTTTCTTTAAAGCAAACAAAGAATCTGGGCTCCATGTTGATTAGAAGAAATAATCCAAAGCCCAAGAATACTTCTCAGTGTAATGAATATAAACTCCAATAGATTAAGATTTTAGCACAGAAAACATTTACTAAAATTCCAGAAGAGAATAGAGTGTGGATCCTCCTCCAACCGTACACAGCCACAGTTGAGCTCTTTCTTCCTCCTTGAATCTAAGGTAATAGAAAAGCAAGTGGAATTCACTCACACTATAGCACAGCGAAGAGAAGGCCTAAACAAAACTGCTGTATTTTAAAAGATAAAAAGAAGGGACACAATAACTTTGCAAACACGTTATCAGCAAAAATAAATACACATGAGAAAGAAGGATACAAATACAGATGAAAAACCATGCTGGAAGTAAGCAGAACTTCACAAAGAAATAATTTCCAGCCAGTGCTTCATGATATAAAAGTTAATGAGAACATAAAATCAATTTTTAAAGAAATAAGGTGTAAAACAGTATTGAAGATGAAAGGGAAGAATGCAAAGCTGAGAAAACCAACTGAGAACCACACAACACCATTAAAAGCAAGTTAGAAAGCACAAGATACATCTCCATTGAATATAATTTCAAACTCAAAACTCAAATTTAAATTTCTTCTATCCCCAGCCTATGTAAGTAGGAGGTAAAATTAGCTTTTCTTTTTCTAGCTCCATCCCCCCAATTTGCTAGTCATTGTTTCTGATATCTGTGGGTAGGAGGGTAACAGTTGGGAAAATGCAGCACAGCTTTTGTGATGGCTACAGTTGTAATCTACCTGCAGGGCCCTCTGGGTGCCAGAAATACAATAGCTGACTCTGTAGGGTGCCTTTGTGGGTTTCTCATCAATCCCAGGCAATTGGCTTGTCTGCCTCTTTTCTGTCTGCCTGCTGGATTTCTGGGGTCCACCCCTCAGTTCCTGTCCTTCAGGCAAGTACTCTTGGTTACAATCATTTCCATAGGGTCCTTATCAAGTCTCAGAAACATTCACCATTAGCCTGCCACATGAGGAAGTACAGCCCAGTCACAAAGCAGCCACCTGCGTGTTCAGCCGCCAGACTGGGCAGTTCCAGCCACAGCATCTCAGCTTTAGAATATTCACTGGTAAGATGCTCAAGTTCCTGGAGACATGCAAAAGCTTTCCAAGTGGTCCTCTAGAAAAGCCTCTCCTTAACCTGAGGAGAGAGGATTGTGCATCTACCACATTCTGCCTTTTTTCACTATTATTATTATTATTATTACTATTACTGGGCTATCTGACTGGTCCAAATTCAAGGACAGGTGAAAAGACAACTTGGCTTCTACAGAAGGTTGTTTTTACCTGTTTACTCCCAAAGAGTAAATAAACCGTCATTGATAAAAATAAAATAAGAAGAGATCAGTGGATGCAACTCCCCATGCTTTAAGTGTATTTCACAGAAGCTCACCTGAGGTTCAGAGGAATTGGCAACCGCCCAATTTTCCAGGTCAGAGAAAGACATGGACTCACTGTCTTTCAGGTCCCCAACTATGTCAATACTCAGAAACAACTTAGAACACCAACAGAAGGCATTAAGTCGCCTATCCAGGGAGCCATATTCTTCAGGGTCTGAAATTCTTGCTGTGCCAGCACTGAGGCAATTTCCACTTCTCCGAGCATGCTCTGCAGTGTCTATTTAGGGGATTTGTACCATCAAAAAATACATCCTCTTCTCCATCAGAGGCTGGTACTTAAGGTGGGTGAAATGTAAAACACTGTCAATTTCTCACCAAATAAATCTCTTTCTCTTCAACCTCAACTTCTTATGTAGACTAGAGAGGAGTGAATCACTGCAGCTGGCAGAACTAGTTTAGAACCTTGAACTTTGAAAGTTCAACATGAATGGTCTGGTTCCTCTCTTTAGAATGGGAAACATATTGTTTTGTTGTTAACTTTTCCAACAGTGCATCTTGTTGTCTACCATATCCTTTCTTGTATTATTACTGCTAGGGTATCTGTGACTTCCTTAAGACAGAGATAATATCACTCTTTTTTTTTTGAGACGGGGTCTCGCTCTGTCACTTAGACTGGAGTGCAGCAGCCTAATCTCATCTCACTGCAACCTCCACCTCCTGGGCTCAAGCTATCCTCTCACTTCTGTCTCCCAAGTAGCTGGGACTATAGGCATGCACCACCACACCTGGCTAATTTTTTTTTTTTTTTTTTTTTGAGACAGAGTTTTGCTCTGTCACCCAGGCTGGAGTGCAATGGCACAATCTCAGCTCACTGTAACCTCTGCCTCCCAATTCTCCTGCCTCAGCCTCCCGAGTAGCTGGGATTACAGGCCCACTCCACTGCACCCAGCTAATTTTTGTATTTTTAGTAGAGACGGCATTTCACCATCTTGGCCAGGCTGGTCTTGAACTCCTGACCTCAGGTGATCCACCTGCCTCGGCCCCCCAAAGCACTGGGATTACAGACATGAGCCACTGCGCCCAGCCAATTTTTGTATTTTTTGTAGAGATAAGTTTTTACCATGTTGCCCAGGCTGGCCTCAAGCTCCTGAGCTCAAACAATCTGCCCACCTTGGCCTCCCAAAGTGCTGGATTACATGGATGAGCCACCCTGCCTGGACAGTATCACTCATCCTTATTTTCTCTGCAGTGCCTGGACTCACTGACGACAAATCATAAGCACTTGCGAAATTTAATTTTAAGGAGAAGCCAACTTTTCCCTTCCTGTGCACATATTACCCACCCTTCAGTCCTGGATAAGGCTACCTTTTCCATGAAGAATTCCCTTCTATTTCAGCCCCATTATTTTCTCCGTGTCTCTGAACTCTGAAACTTTGTTCATATGATGCTTATGTCATCATGTAAATTTTTCTTTACCTTGCCTCTTCAGTACAGACTTGAGCTCTTTACGGATCATCTTATACTTACTTCTTTAGAGACATTCTCATAAAATATTCAATAAATATTGAAAAAAATGCTGTGCTAACTCAGATAAAAAATCATCTCAGCTATATGTATTTCAGAAGGAGCTACTTCTTTTTTTTGCTTGTGTTGTGTAACACTGAACTAAAAATAATTCAAATAAGGATCATCCTGAAATGTTAGAGCAAGAGAGGACTTTAGAGATGAGCAGTTCCACACAGTTTACTCCATTGTAATGAAGTGGCATCTTACAAATGCTGCCTCCCTTCACCCTCTGCTGACCATTATAGAAACTGCGCCTTTTAAAATCTCATTGCAGAATGACTATCATTCCTGTTTTCTCCATGCTCCTGAAATTGTTTTTCAAGAGTCAGGTTTAAATGTGTTCTATATAATGGCACTTGTTCACGCTCCAGAAAAACTAAGACTCTATTACCCACAGGGAATATTTGAGCACTTGAGTTCTAGAGCCAAATTGCTTATGTTCATAAGTTAGTCCTTCTGCTTCTGGCTCAGACAAGTTACCTAACATCTCTGCTGATCAGTTTCTAATCTAAAAAATAAAAACAACAATAATAATGGTGATCTCTAAAAGTTGCTGTGAGGCTAAATTAATTAGTGTCTGCAAAACATTTAAAACAGTTCCCGAAAACAGCAAGCCCTCATTATTATTTGGTGGTGCTGGTAGTAGTCGTGATTAATAACTTTTATACCAATGACAAATATTTCTTGTTTGTTCATTTTAGTAGGCTAAACTGGAAAAGCTATACACACACTCTGGTCTATTCATCTTTATATCCCTAGTATTCAGCATGGTGTCTGGGACATAGTAATTACTCAACAAATGTTTGTTGAATAAAGTTTATAAATAATATGATTACTTAAAATGCAAGCTCTTTGTTCTTTTGGCTTAGGATTGACTTGGCGATGCTGGCTCTTTTTTGGTTCCATATGAACTTTAAAGTAGTTTTTTCCAATTCTGTGAAGAAAGTCATTGGTAGCTTGATGGGGATGGCATTGCATCTATAAATTACCTTGGGCAGTATGGCCATTTTCATGATATTGATTCTTCCTACCCATGAGCATGGAATGTTCTTCCATTTCTTTGTATCCTCTTTTATTTCATTGAGCAGTGGTTTGTAGTTCTCCTTGAAGAGGTCATTCACGTCCCTTGTAAAGTGGATTCCTAGTTATTTTATTCTCTTTGAAGCAATTGTGAATGGGAGTTCACTCATGATTTGGCTCTCTGTATGTCTGTTATTGGTGTATAAGAATGCTTGTGATTTTTGTACACTGATTTTGTATCCTGAGACTTTGCTGAAGTTGCCTATCAGCTTAAGGAGATTTTGGGCTGAGACAATGGGGTTTTCTAGATATACAATCATGTCATCTGCAAACAGGGACAATTTGACTTCCTCTTTTCCTAACTGAATACACTTTATTTCCTTCTCCTGCCTAATTGCCCTGGCCAGAACTTCCAACACTATGTTGAATAGGAGTGGTGAGAGAGGGCATCCCTGTCTTGTGCCAGTTTTCAAAGGGAATGCTTCCAGTTTTTGCCCATTCAGTATGATACTGGCTGTGGGTTTGTCATAGATAGCTCTTATTATTTTGAGATATGTCCCATCAATACCTAATTTATTGAGAGATTTTAGCATGAAGCGTTGTTGAATTTTGTCAAAGGCCTTTTCTGCATCTATTGAGATAATCATGTGGTTTTTGTTGTTGGTTTTGTTTATATGCTGGATTACATTTATTGATTTGCGTATATTGAACCAGCCTTGCATCCCAGGGATGAAGCCCACTTGATCATGGTGGATAAGCTTTTTGATGTGCTGCTGGATTCGGTTTGCCAGTATTTTATTGAGGATTTTTGCATCAATGTTCATCAAGGATATTGGTCTAAAATTCTCTTTTTTTGGTAGTGTCTCTGCCCAGCTTTGGTATCAGGATGATGCCGGCATCATAAAATGAGTTAGGGAGAATTCCCTCTTTTTCTATTGATTGGAATAGTTTCAGAAGGAATGGTACCAGTTCCTCCTTGTACCTCTGGTAGAATTCGGCTGTGAATCCAACTGGTCCTGGACTCTTTTTGGTTGGTAAGCTATTAAGCTGGAGGCATCACGCTACCTGACTTCAAACTATACTACAAGGCTACAGTAACCAAAACAGCATGGTACTGGTACCAAAACAGAGATATAGATCAATGGAACAGAACAGAGCCCTCAGAAATAATGCTGCATATCTACAACTATCTGATTTTTGACAAACTTGATAAAAACAAGCAATGGGGAAAGGATTCCCTATTTAATAAATGGTGCTGGGAAAACTGGCTAGCCAGATGTAGAAAGCTGAAACTGGATCCCTTCCTTACACCTTATACAAAAATTAATTCAAGATGGATTAAAGACTTAAATGTTAGACCTAAAACCATAAAAACCCTAGAAGAAAACCTAGGCATTACCATTCAGGACATAGGCATGGGCAAGGACTTCATGTCTAAAACACCAAAAGCAATGGCAACAAAAGCCAAAATTGACAAATGGGATCTAATTAAACAGCTTCTGCACAGCAAAAGAAACTACCATCAGAGTGAACAGGCAACCTACAAAGTGGGAGAAAATTTTTGCAACCTACTCATCTGACAAAGAGCTAATATCCAGAATCTACAATGAACTCAACAAATTTACAATAAAAAAACAAACAACCCCATCAAAAAGTGGGCAAAGGATATGAACAGACACTTCTCAAAAGAAGACATTTACGCAGCCAAAAAACACATGAAAAAATGCTTACCATCACTGGCCATCAGAGAAATGCAAATCAAAACCACAATGAGATACCATCTCACACCAGTTACAATGGCAATCATTAAAAAGTCAGGAAACAACAGGTGCTGGAGAGGATGTGGAGAAATAGGAACACTTTTACACTGTTGGTGGGACTGTAAACTAGTTCAACCCTTGTGGAAGTCAGTGTGGCGATTCCTCAGGGATCTAGAACTAGAAATACCATTTGACCCAGCCATCCCATTACTGGGTATATACCCAAAGGACTATAAATCATGCTGCTATAAAGACACATGCACACGTATGTTTATTGTGGCACTATTCACAATAGCAAAGACTTGAAATCAACCCAAATGTCCAACAATGATAGACTGGATTAAGAAAATGTGGCACATGTACACCATGGAATACTATGCAGCCATAAAAAATGATGAGTTCATGTCCTTTCTAGGGATATGGATGAAATTGGAAATCATTCTCAGTAAACTATTGCAAGGACAAAAAACCAAACACCGCATGTTCTCACTCATAGGTGGGAATTGAACAATGAGAACACATGGACACAGGAAGGGGAACATCACACTCTGGGGACTGTTGTGGGGTGGGGGGAGGGAGGAGGGATAGCATTAGGAGATATACCTAATGCTAAATGACGAGTTAATGGGTGCAGCACACCAGCATGGCACATGTATACATATGTAACTAACCTGCACAATGTGCACATGTACCCTAAAACTTAAATTATAATAATAATAAAAAAAATGCAAGCTCTGAGTTACACTCAGTCCAAATCTTGACTCTGCCATTTAATAGGTATGAAACTTAACTCTGGGGAAGCATTATTTATGTATTTATTTTTAACTTGTTTAAATTTATGGGGTACAAGTGCAAATTTGTTACATTCATAGATTGTGTAATTGTAATGTCAAGGCTTTAGGGTATCCATCACCTGAATAAGATACATTTTACCCATTAAGTAATTCCTCATCATGCACCCCTGTCACACCCACCCATTCACCCCTCGGAGTCTCCTTTGCCTATCATTTCACTCTCTACATCCATGTGTACACGTTTTTTAGCTTCCACGTATGAGTGAGAACATGCGATGTTAGGCTTTTTGTGTCTGGCTTGTGAAACTTAACTTTTCTGAACTGTTATCATATATATAAAATGATGGTGATTACAGCTCACACTTCCTAAGACTGTTACAAGAATTAAGTTATTATATACAAGAAAAGCACTTACAATAAGATCTGGCACAGAGTAAACAATAAGTAAATGTTAGATAATATTATTTATAAAGATTTCCCAAAGTAATATTTATAAAGTATAAGCAGACTTGTAAGAGCATCTGACATACCTGAGTTTGAATTCTGACTCTACCATTTGCTAGATATAGGGATTTAAACATGATACTTAGCCTGTAAACTCCAAATCCTGATTTAGAATTCAGATAATACTACTTCCTTTCTGTTTTAAGAAGTAAATGAAATGGAGTGTATAAAACAACACTGTGCCTGAGGAAATGCAATCATTTAATAAATGACTAGTTTTGTTTTGCTGATGTAGTTCTTGTTTTTATTATTAGCTTTGCCAATAAGGAATTTTAATCCAGATAAGAAACAAAGAAATAAATAACTACAGTATAATGCAAGTAAATGTCATGGAAATAATAAAGTTAACAAATGCTTTGACAGTTTATGAGTAGGAATGATCAGTGTGAGCTGCAGTAATAAAGAATACTTTCTGAAACAGATAACATTTCTATAAAAGAAAATAGAGAATAGGTAAATATCCCAGGCAAAAAGAAGTATGACCTCAGGAAAGGTAAACCAAAGCACAGAAGCAGGAAGAACAAGGCTTATTTGAGCAGTAGAGAAAATGGGCACAATTAGTAGATTTATTATAAAGATATTCATCAAATTATTAATCCAGACCTGCACTGACCAATATGGTAATCATTAGCTGTATGTGACTAAAGAGTTCTCGAAATATGGCTAGCATAACTAAGGGACTGAATTTTTAATTTAACATAATTTTAACTAATTTAGATTTAGAAACTGAAACAGTTCATAGGAGCCAGCAACTCCATTCCTCAGTATATATTCAAAATAATTAAAAACAAAAACTCACACCAATACTTGCACAAAAATGTTCATTGCAGCATTATTCACAGTAGCCAAAAGGTGGAAATAACCCAAGCATCCATCAATGTATGAGTGGATAAACAAAATGTGGTCTATACATGCTATGGGATATAATTCAGCCATAAAAAGAAATGATTCTGATACATGCCACAACATTGATGAACCTCAAAAACATTACACTAAGTGAAATAAGCCAGACCCAAAAGGACAAAAATTGCACTTACATTAAGTATCTAGAATAGTCAAAGTCGTAGGGAGAAGAAGTAGTGTAGAGGTTACCAGGGGCTGGTGGAAGTGAGGAATGGAGAGTTATTGTTTAATGGGTACAGAGTTTCTGTCTGGGTGATGAAGAGTTTTTGGAAATAATGGTATGGTTGTACAACACTGTGAATTTAGTTAATGACACTGAATTGCAACTGAAAAATGTTTAAAATGACAATATTTTTGGTGATATATATTTTATTACATTAAGAAATTAAGCAGAGTAAAATATTTTTCTGATAAACATATCTTCATTGTATTTAAAGTTTATCAATTCCGGATCAAACTGGGGGAGTGGAGAAGACAAATTAAAAAATATTTTATTAGGAAAATTTATAAGAATTGAAACAATGGAATACACACTATACACAGACATGCCTTTAAAAGGACTAGCCATGAGATCCCCTTAAATTAGCCTCTTCCAAAAAGATATTAAAATAGTGCTTGAAATTTTAATTCAACAGTATAGTGAATTTCTTTCCCTCTATTACCTAGTACCTCACTGATATAAATCCGCCTATGCAGTTGACATAGTTTTGCCAAATTATTGTATATTCTCTTGACCTTCCTTCTTAAAATATTTATTATAATTTTGTAATAATAGCTAACATTTACATGGCAATTGTTGTATTAACTCTTTTAATCCTCATGACATCTCTATGCAGTAAATATGATACAAAATAAAAAGACTTAAATAAAATGACATAATTTATTGTCTTATTATAATATTAGAAGCTAATAGTACGATTAAAGCAAGTTTCATGTTTCAAGTATAGTGACTCTGATGGCCATCACTGCTCCAAAATCACACAAGTGAAACATAGAAGCATTTGTATGATTTAACATAGTAAGTAGAATCTAGTTTTAATAGCTATTTTATAACCTGAAATGTATTTATTCTTATAATAACAAACACAGTTGTTAATATGTATTAAAGTTGTAGGATCTTAATATCAAAACAAAATGAAATAAAACCTGCAAGGAATCAGGAAAAGTTCAACACTGTCCCATGAGGATTTATAGTGAGGAAAGTGGTGCAGTCTAGGTTTAACTAAGGTAGGAAAGCCAACGAAAGAGCCCAGGCTGTGTTACACAGAGACAGCAGTTGAATATACTCCACAGCTGAAATCATAAAGTTTCTCAAGCAACCCATTAATAATTAAATTTGCTTTCTCTGATAAATCTTGTCAGCCTGCTCCAAGGAAAACGGTCCTTCTTTCTTTGTAGTTTTCAGCCAATCAACTTGCCCATGGACAAAAAACAAAATTCATTATTTTTATGACTATACATAGCTTTCCACTGTGTATATTTACCACATTTTCTTTATCCATTCATTCATTTTCGACACTTAGATTCATTCCAATATCTTGGCTGTTGTGAATAGTGCTGCAATAAACATCAGACTGCAGATATCTTCTGCCAATTGCAACAATATGAATGAACCTGGAGGACATTGTGTTAAGTGAAATAAGCCAGGCACAGGAGCACAATTATCACATAATCTCACACGTATGTGGAATCTAAACAAGTTGATTCATATAACTGGAGAGTAGATGAGTGATTTCCACGGGCTGAGGTGGATGGGGGGAAGAGAGTTGGAAAGATGTTGGTCAAAGGATATGCAATTTCAGTTAGATGAGAGGAATAACTTCAAGAGATCTATCATACAACATGGTTATAGTTAATAACAATATACTGTATTCTTGAAAAATGCTAAGATAGTGGATGTTAAGTGTTCTCACCACAAAATGATAACTATGTGAGGTAATGCATACATTAATCAGCTAGATTAGGTGAATCCACAATGTATGTATACATCAAAACATCATACCGTGATAAACACATGTAATTTTATCTGTCAATTTAAAACAAAACAAAACAAAATTATTGTTCTACCAGTCTATAGTTCTTGTTTTAATAAAGCCTTCTTTACTTTTGTTCCATGATAATCAACCTATGCTTGATACAGGGAAAATACTACCTCTCTCAAATCTAAGTTAACTCAGCTCAGTTTCTAGCCAAACTAAATACCTCTAAATTATTCTTTGACTGTTATTCCGATAAGCCTCTGAGCCCTTAGAAGCATGCAGCCTAAGAAAGTTTTTCATCCAGACCCACCGTGTTCTGTCTTGCCTTTGCTCACTTCCCCAGTGCATGCCATTATACAGGGATCAAACTCATGGGCTCTTACATGCTAAACCTGGCTCTTAGCCATGTGTGTTTTTGTTCACAGTTGCAGTTGAATTAATGTTGGGAAATTGTTTTCTATGGTCTCTGACAAGTTACAGGTAACTGGGAATCTGCTTGGCCCTTTATCTTTGTTTAGTTGTTTGTCTGACTGTCATAGAAATTCTGATATCTCCTGATATCTCTTAACCAGATGATGAGATAAGGGGGTAGTCAGATTTGGCTGGCCTCAGCCTTGGGGTTGAGGAATTGCCCTTGTAACATCTGCTTGATTTGTTAACTTTTCCAACCATTGAAAGAAACTTCATGTTGTTTGTCTTATGATCTATAATTGCTTTGGTCAGTTATTTTTAGGTCGTTGTACTGAAAGGGGGAAAAGGCCTTTTACTTTCCTTAGAAAATAAAGATATGTAAGTTATTTGTTACTGTGTGGCAAACCACCCCAAAACACAGTGCCTTGAAACAGCAACAGTTTCGCCAAATTTTTGTTGAGTTTCTTCTGCTGATCTTGCCAAGCCTAACTCATGTGTTTGTAGTCATCCCTGTATTCAGCTGGGGCTGGATGATATCATACAACTTCTCTTACATGTCTACAGTCTCAGCTTGGATGGTTGGACCAGCTAAGCCAGCTGGGTCTCTCTCTATGAGGTCTTTCATCCTGGTTTCTTCACATGGTGGCAGAAGTGCTCCAAGAGAGCAAGCCCCAGTGCACACATGCTTATCAAGCCTTTGCTTGCTGTATATCTGCTGATATCTTGTTGGCTGGAGCAAGTCAATGGTCAAGCCCAGAGTAAATGTGACAGGGACTACACAAGCATATGGAGACAGAGAAGTGTGATTCATTGGGAAACCATCACAGAAGGAAGCATGTCTTTATAATAGTCTGTTTATAATGGTAGTTCTTTCTGTACCTGTGAGTGATTCTACCTCTCATTCTCTCTCTCTCTCTGGGGGAAATTTTGAACATTAATTGATCATAACAATCTATCATTTGTGCATGTGATAGAAATATCCAGTTCAAACAGACCTTCATAGGAAGAAGATGCATGCAAATATTAAAACCAGTTTTTCATGGATCATGAAGTAGAGTTGTGCCTTCTGAAAGAGCTTTGCTTGGTTTGTATTACAGTTGTATGCAGGCTCGAATGTCCTTAAAATGGGAATAATTGCTTCTGGCTTGTCTGGGGCTTCATGGCCTTCTGAGGAAACTAAAGGATTCAGAGTACATGAATTTTTTATTCTTTCCTCTTGGAAAATATTAATAAATAAAAAAGTCCCATGGAAATAGTCACAAATGAGCCAAGTGAAGATGTGAGGAAGAACTTCATGTGAACTACCACAAAATATTATAAAATCTTACAGTAGAACCCATAAGTTGATCATGTCTGAACAAGTCTTCCCCAAAAAGGACATAATAAAATACAAAGAAAGGCAACTTTAGACTCTCCCAGAGTTCTTTCCTTGCCCAGAGATATGACAAGATACTTCTGCTGAGTATGAAACATTTTCTAAACAAATGGCATATTTGTGTCTATTTCTTTTTTATTTTTAAATATTTTATTATATTTGAATAAAATTTGTCTCCATCATAATCTTACATGTTTAAAGCATTTAAGAACACTACTGTTAAAAAAGAGTCCATAGGCTTCAGACTGCCAAAGATGTTGGTGGTGCAAAACATGAGGAATCTCTTAACTTTAGTATCGTCTCCGGGCATAAACTCTTCATGTGTATATGAGCTTGAATTTTGTACATTGCTTTGTGGAGAATAAGCACTACTTCTACTGCCAATCTTTCTAAAGAGTCTTTGACTTCCACTGCCAGCAGAAGTTGGGTAATAAATGTAAACATTGTGATCTTCTGCACTGACTGGCTTTTCTACAAATGGCTTTTGAAAAACTTCCTCATTTACTTCTACATGATCTTCCCCTTCAATCAGATTACATTCTTTGGGATTATTTGGGTCACGGTTCAAAATTGCATAACAAGGAAGTAAAATAGCTTCAGCTTGAAGAATACTATATACCTCTCTCCAATCTTGTATGAGATACTGCATATTCAAGTCATTGATTACAAATGGATTCCTGAGTTTTGCATAGGCAACCACTTTGTCCAGTGGAAATCCTTTAGAGTGGAAAGAAAAAAGACAATCACATAAAGGCCAGTTTTCCACTGGTTCCCTCAAAATAACCTCCTCTTCAAATACCACTACTGTGATATATTTAAATAAGGAGACCCATTCAAGAATTTCCTTCATTGGTTTGGATTTGGATTTCTTTGCCATGGAACATATTCCAACCACAATCTGCCTTTCTGGTGGAGAATCATCTTCCTCCTCATCATCTTCATCTGCATGGTGGAAGAAATGTCGATAATTTCCAGGATTTATTTCTGTGTCTTCTGGTCCAATGAAGAATCTGGGGGCTTCACTAATTTTTTATTTTATTTGATGTAGATATAATTGAAATGATTTATATTAAAACTGCCTGTAAATAAATAGCATCAGAAGAAAGCATTCTCCTTATGTTAGCTGACACACAGGTCTGTGACAGCTTGTTTCTGCTTATACAATCACTTGATATTATGATGACTTTTGGCAAATGCTCTTTTGTTCTTAGATACCATTGCTTCATTGTTGATATCAAAGTTGTTGTTGCAATTCAAAATACAAAGACAGTGAGGCTATTGCTTTCTTGAGTTGATACAGCAATCTTTTTACCTGCCATGAATGTGGTCATCACGTGAGCAGCTGTGAGATGGTCAAGCCCATTCAGGTCTAGGTTTCCCCCTTTCATTCTGGAGGCAGGGCTGAAGTGTTCGTCAAGATTTGTGTCTATGTCTGAAAAAAAAAATTAATTTAATTATAAAGTATCTTACGGTTAAATGAACTCCTATTCTGATTGACTTATAGAGACGAATAAGAAATTCAATAATCTTCAGTAAGAAGAGAGAAAAATTTATATCCTAATGTTTTAAGTGTGCTGACCATTTATAAAAGCTTGAGAGGCTTGCTGAAGCCATAACTCAATAAAACAAGAAGGAGAAGTATGAGGAGGAGGAGCTTACTATAAATTAAATTAATGGCCTTGGTTGCAAAGCCTCAAGAGGCAGAAAAATATAAGTAGTTATCAGTTTGGAAAACAGTGGGGGTAGGGGAGAATTCTAAGAGAACAGTACTTTTAAACAAAAATTGGAAAGTTTTAATATTTGGTAAATACAGAAAAAATTGTAAACAAATAAGTTTAGGTTATATTTCTATCAAGGCAAATCACTGGACAAATTAAATTGATTTGGTAATTTGGCTTTAAAAATAGCTACATGTCTTCCCCTGATTTCATCACAGTGTGAAAAATGTTAGCATATTATTTTCTCATGAGAAACTTAATTAATTCTGATTTGCTAGATTTCCTATACTGATTTTTACTTCCATTAACTGTTAAAAATTATAAAATTATCATTCAACCATCTTTGGAAAGATTTGCTCTTGTGAGCTTCAGATAATACCATAAATCATATAGATCTAGTAACTTTACTTATACTACCTATATCAAATTTTAAATATCATATTTGTCTGATGAACTGTTTTAAGATCAATAAGGATTGTGTTTCTCTTTAATGTCAACCTCAAACAATTTCCAAAATCTCTGGCTGACTTCAAGACCCCAGACTATTGTTAAACTAATTAATTTCATTAAAATAGTCTTTGGTTATCTGGATATTTTCTAAGTAGAACTAAATTCATAAATATAGAATATAAAAACAAGCAAATATCGTTTAATTATACATATATGTATATATCTTATTCATTTACATTCTAGATTGTCCATTAGTTAACATGATAGAAAAAAGATGTGTAAATACCTTTAGGTCATTGGTTTGGCTGTGTCCCCACTGAAATCTCATCTTGAATTATAGCTCCCATAATCACCATGTGTCATAGGAGGGGCCCAGTGAGAGGTAATTGAATCATGGGGGCAGGTTTTTCCCATGCTGTTCTCAGGATAGTAAATAAGTCTCACAAGATCCCATTGTTTTATAAAAAGGCAGTTCCCCTGCATGTGCTCCCTGGCCTGTGACCATGTAAGACATGGTTTTGCTTTTCCTTCGCCTTCCATCATGATTGTGAGGCCTCCCCAGCCATGTGGGACTGTGAGTCCATTAAACCTCTTTTCTTATAAATTACCCAGTCTTAGATATGTCTTTATTAGCAGCATAAGAACAGACTGAAACAGTCATGTGAGTATACATGGTCATTTTTTCTACTTTATAAAATATAGAAAAGATATAGAAGCGTGTTCACAGAACATTAACAACCCTCACTGGAGTTCATTCAGGGCTAAAACATTTGTCTATGATAGACAGTTCTCAGTTATCTACATCCTAATTGTTCTGTGACTGTGCCCATTCACTAGTTAGTTGCTTTTGTTAAAAGATGTAAATAAAATAATGATATATTCATTACAAAGCAATAAATATGCAAGATAATGGGCATGTTTTATCCATTTGTCTATCAAGGGAACTGGTAAAATTTTACTAAGATAGTAAAAAATATTTAGCATATGCATTGTTTTATGTATTAATAAGGCAAGTGTATTTTGAAGCTATAGTCAAGAGTTTTAAATGTGTCATTTAACCATATATGCATTTACGTATATTTAAAAATATACATACAAAGGTGTAATAAATTAGTAAACAAAAGATATGAATAATAAACAAGGGATCATTCAGAGAAACAATTGGCCTATAAGTATAGTTTCAGTGCCTTTGTCATACTATTGAATGACTTGTTTAACAAAAGTTCACCTCTAAAAAAGCTAATGTTTCTAACAATTATTCTAACTTGCTTTTACTATTTTTACTATTATAGTGGAAAAAAGATTTATTTCTTCACCCATCACAGGGTTCATGGCTGATACACCTGTAACAAAATACAAATTAACAACAACAAAAAGCCTAACAAATTTATTCAATATAAGTCTTTATATATATATTTTTTTAATTATACTTTAAGTTCTAGAGTACATGTGCACAACGTGCAGGTTTGTTACATATGTATACATGTGCCATGTTGGTGTGCTGCACCTATTAACTCGTAATTTACATTAGGTATATCTCCTAATGCTATCCCTCCCACCTCCCCCCACCCCACAACAGGCCCCAGTGTGTGATGTTCCCCTTCCTGTGTCCAAGTGTTATTGTTCAATTCCCACCTATGAGTGAGAACATGTGGTGTTTGGTTTTCTGTCCTTGCTGAGAATGATGGTTTCCAGCTTCATCCATGTCCCTACAAAGGACATGAACTCATCCTTTTTAATGGCTGCATAGTATTCTATGCTGTATATATGCCACATTTTCTTAATCCAGTCTATCATTATTGGACATTTGGGTTGGTTCCAAGTCTTTGCTATTGTGAATAGTGCCACAATAAACATATGTGTGCATGTGTCTTTATAGCAGCATGATTTATAATCCTTGGGGTATATACCCAGTAATGGGATGGCTGGGTCAAATGCTATTTCTAGTTCTAGATCCCTGAGGAATCACCACACTGTCTTCCACAAGGGTTGAACTAGTTTACAGTCCCACCAACAGTGTAAAAGTGTTCCTGTTTCTCCACATCCTCTCCAGCACCTGTTGTTTCATGATTTTTTAATGATCGCCATTCTAACTGGTGTGAGGTGGTATCTCATTGTGGTTTTGATTTGCATTTCTCTGATGGCCAGTGATGATGAGCATTTTTTCATGTGTCTTTTGGCTGCATAAATGTCTTCTTTTGAGAAGTGTCTGTTCATATCCTTCGCCCACTTGTTGATGGGGTTGTTTGTTTTTTCCTTGTAAATTTGTTTGAGTTCATTGTAGATTCTGGATATTAGCCCTTTGTCAGATGAGTAGACTGCAAAAATTTTCTCCCATTCTGTAGGTTGCCTGTTCAGTCTGATGGTAGTTTCTTTTGCTGTGCAGAAGCTCTTTGGTTTAATTGGATCCCATTTGTCAGTTTTGGCTTTTGTTGCCATTGCTTTTGGTGTTTTAGACATGAAGTCCTTGCCCATGCCTATGTCCTGAATGGATGGTATTGCCTAGGTTTTCTTCTAGTGTTTTTATGGTTTTAGGTTCTAACAATTAAGGCTTTAATCCATCTTGAATTAATTTTTGTATAAGGTGTAAGGAAGGAACCAGTTTCAGCTTTCTGCATATGGCTAGCCAGTATTCCCAACACCATTTGTTAAATAGGGAACCCTTTCCCCATTTCTTGTTTTGGTCAGGTTTCTCAAAGATCAGATAGTTGTAGATGGGTGGTATTATTTCTGAGGGCTCCATTCTGTTCCATTGGTCTATATCTCTGTTTTGGTACCAGTACCATGCTGTTTTGGTTACTGTAGCTTTGTAGTATAGTTTGAAGTCAGGTAGCATGATGCCTCCAGCTTTGTTCTTTTGGCTTAGGATTGACTTGGCAATATGGGCTCTTTTTTGGTTCCATATGAACTTTAAAGTAGTTTTTTCCAATTCTGTGAAGAATGTCGTTGGTAGCTTGATGGGGATGGCATTGAATCTATAAATTACCTTGGGCAGTATGGCCATTTTCACGAAATTGATTCTTCCTATCCATGAGCATGGAATGTTCTTCCATTTGTTTGTATCCTCTTTTATTTCATTGAGCAGTGGTTTGTAGTTCTCCTTGAAGAGGTCCTTCACATCCCTTGTAAGTTGTATTCCTAAGTATTTTATTCTCTTTGAAGCAATTGTGAATGGGAGTTCACTCATGATTTCAATAAGTCTTAACGTGACATGAGAACCTTCAGAAATGAAGGCCCAAAGAAATAGGGAAGCCTGTGTATTTCTATGGACAGTTGATATGGCCTGGCTCTGTGTCCCCACCCAAATCTCATATTGAATTGCAACCCAAATTGTAATCCCCACATGTTGCAGGAGGGACATCATGGGAGGTAATTAGAACAAGGGGGTGGTCCCTGCATGCTCTTCTCATGATAGTGAGAGAGTTCTTATGAGATCTGATGGGCTTTTCCCCCTTTTGCTTGGCACTTCTCCTTCCTTGCCACCATGTGAAGAAGGAGTAAAGGCCATTCTTTCTATGCTTTAGCAAAGAGACTGGCTGCATTTTGCCCATGCCCTAGAGATCTGTGGAACTTTGAACTTGAGAGAGATAATTTAGGGTAGCTGGCAGAAGAAATTTCTAAGTGGCAAAGTGTTCAAGAGGTGACAGAACATAAAAGCTCGGAAAATTTGCAGGCTGACAATGCAAAAGAAAAATCCATTTTCTGATGAGAAATTCAAGCCAGATGCAGAAATTTGCATAAGTAATGAGGAGCCCAATGTTAATCCCCCAGATAATGGGGAAAATGTCTATAGGGCATGTCAGAGGTCTTCACAGTAATCCCTCCCATCACAGGCCTGGAGGCCTACGAAGAAAAATGGTTTCTTGGGCCAGGCCCAGGGCTTTGCTGCTTTGTGCAGGCTTGGGACTTGGTGCCCTGCATCTCAGCCATGGATAAAAGAGGCCAATGTATAGCCCAGGCCATTGCTTCAGAACGTTCAAGCCCCAAGCCTTGGCCACTTGCAATGTGGTGTTGGGCCTGCAGGTACAAAGAAGTCAAGAATTGAGGTTTGGGAACCTCCGCCTAAATTTCAGAGGATGTATGGAAATGCCTGGATGTCCAGGCAGAAGTTTGCTGCAGGGCAGAGCCCTCATGGAAAATCTCTGCCACAGCACTGCAGAAGGGAAATGTGGGGTCAGAGCCCCAATATAGAGTCCCCACTGGGGCACTGACTACTGGAGCTGTGAGAAGAAGGCCACCACCCTCCAGACCCCAAAATGGTAGATCCACTGACAGCTTGCACCGTGCACCTGGAAAAGCCACAGATACTTAATACCAGCCCGTGAAAACAGCCAAGAAGGGGGCTGTACCATGCAAAGCCACAGAGGCAGAGCTGCTCAAGGCCATGGGAGCCCACCTCTTGCATCAGCATGACCTGTATTTGAGACATGGAGTCAAAGGAGATCATTTTGGAGCTTTAAGATTTGACTGTCCCACTGGATTTCAGACTTGTGTGAGGCCTATAGCCCCTTTGCTTTGGCCAATTTCTCCCTTTTGGAATGGGAGCATTTACCCAATGCCCATACTCCCATTGTACCTTGGAAGTAACTAACTCACTTTTGATTTTACAGGCTCCTAAGTGGAAGAGACTTGCCTTGTCTCAGATGATACTTTGGACTTGGACTTTTGGGTTAATGCTAAAATGAGTTAAGTCTTTGGGTAACTTTTTGGAAGGCATAATTTCGTTTTGAAAGGTGAGAAAGACAAGATTTGGGATGAGCCAGGGGTGGAATGATATGGTCTGGCTCTGTTTCCCCACCCAAATCTCATCTTGAATTGTAATCCAAATTATAATCCCCACTTGTTGGGGAAGGGATCGCATGGGAAGCAATTAGATCATGGGAACAGTCCCATTCTGTTCTTTAAATAGTGAATGAGTTGTCATGAGATCTGATGGTTTTTTAAGGGGCTTTTTCCCACTTTGCTTGGCACTTCTCTTTTCTGCTACCATGTGAAGAAGGACATGTTTGTTTCCCCTTCCACCATGATTAAAAGTTTCCTAAGGCCTCCACAGCCATGCAGAACTGTGAGTCAATTAAATCTTTTTCCTTTATAAATTACCCAGTTTTGGACAGTTCTTAATAGCAGCATGAGAATGAACTAATACAACAGTCATGCAGTATGATTAAAATACAAAGAATATAATCTAATGATAATAAACTGGAAGTAACTTAGCAAGGCTGTTTACTGAGACTCTTCTCAGTGTTTCTGTATAATGTTCCTTCCCTTCAGGTATAGGGCAGGACACTTGGCACATGATGGTCTTCAGGGGAGGAAGAAGGGAAGGTCAGAGAGTGACCTTCCTAGATTGTATGGCCTGCTTTAGGAAAGAAGGGAGAGGTGAGAGTGGCCTTCATGCTTCGGATGTTTTTTCCAAATGCCAAGATGCCATATTTTGGGGTAGTGTCTCCCAATCCCTGTCACTCTAAACCAGGGGTTTTAGGAAATCTGAAGATACAGTTCAGGGAATCCTGAACTTTGATGGGAAAAAAAAGGATTTTTTTTGACATCCTGACTAAAACTTAACATGTCCTTGGATTATGAGCATGGGCAAGCAAATAAATAAATACCACTGTAATATTAGTAGTGCCTATGATTTTGTCTCAAATGGGAATTATGGATATTTTATAATATATTACAGCTGTTGCAGAGGTTGAAATATATTTTAGATTCATGTTATTTTGAAATTACAATAATTTTTAGATCATGAGCTATATCAAATGTGATTGCAGTCTTTTTGTCAATAGATGCTCTTGTGATGTAGCTGGGAAACTATTGGGTAACTAACTCTGTGCCTAGTAGTTGTTCAGCAGCAAAATGGTAATGTTGCATGTTTTTACAATGATGACCCAGAAATCCCTATCTATAATTGACTGTTGATTAACGACACAAAGGGAGAAGCATCATTTTCATTCTCCGTTAGTATTTTGCAAATCTGGGCAGTTCAAATGAGAAATCTTGTCTTAATCCCTAAGGCAACATGGCCTTTTGAAACACAAATAGGTGTACAGGCTACTTGAATAGACCAGACAAGTTTAAATACATTTAACAGTTGAGGTCACTCCTGAAGTGTTATTTCTATTTATTACTTAAAATAAATATAGATAATGGATTGGACAGTGATACAAGTCATGTATGGTGTTGAAGTTCTGTGAATAGCTAGAAGAAAAGTGTTAAAAGGGTTGGTCTGCCTTCCATTCACTTCCTTCAAGAAATGGAAAGGGAATGGGCATCCTTGGGAAAAATTTAAAAACCAGGAGACCTGATCTAATCTCTTTGTCAGCTGTATTTCTAGGTCTATTAAATAGACTAATAATATTCACTAGAAGAAAGATAATTTATCTCTGAAAAATCTTTAGCAGAATGGTCATGGCCAAGGTCTTCAGTAAATAGAATCAGGATCTATGTCTTCTTGAAGAATGTCTCATAAGCTATGTAACTCTCTAAGATATAAAATATCCTAGATATAAAATAGGATGCTTCATGTTTTAAACACTATGCCTGAGAAATCCCACAAAACTCACTTAGGAATCTCACCTATTCTGGAGCAGAGGTGTATGCCTGTACTGAAAAGGAAGGACCTAGTGACCTGCTCTCAATGCCTCAGAATCTCTCTGCTTCTTCTGAACCTCTGGATTGCCTGTAGCCTTGAAAGTATTTAATAAGTCTTGATACTGGGTAATATCTCTTACTTGTTTAAGCCTGATTTATAATAACAATCCACTCTTGTGTGTTAGCTCAGCAGCAGAGATTCTTTCTTTTATATTGCCTTGTGTATTCTCTCTCTCTCTCTCATTATTACTTTTATACTTTAGGGAGTATGAGTACAGCTTTGTTACATGGATATATTGCATAGTGGTGAAGTCTGGGCTATTAGTTTTACCATCACCCATTAGCGTACATTGTACCCATAGATAATTTCTCCTCCCTCACCCCTCTTCCCAGCCTCCCAGTTTCTCTCTTTTTCTAAACATCATCTGTATTATTAAGCAAAAACATGCACATGCAGTTTGTTGTACAAATGGTGTTCATGAGTCATTATTAATACTACAAATTTTATAAGTAACTTTGTGCAAAAGTAAATAACATCAGAACTGAAAACCATTATTTCGGGAAGGCACAAAATGCCACAAGATGACACATAAAACAATTGCCAAATTCCAGAAGGATATTTTAATATAATTAGTTTTCTTTGAAATTCTATGCATTTATCTAAGCTTTAAAACCTATTTTTGTTAGGAATGGTGTAGACTTCATCAATCTGCCACAGGGTCCATGATAAAAAATGTTTAGAATTTCTGCTCTGAACCAAGTCTAATTATTTCTTGCCTTTAGGCATATATGCCCTATATATAAGTCTTATTAGAATAACAGCTCCTCAGACAAATCTTCAGGCTGGAGTGCAGTGACACAATCACAGTTCACTGTAGCCTTGATCTGGGCTCAAGCGATTCTCCCACCTCAGCCTCCTAAGTAACTGGGACCATAGGCATGTGCCACCACACCCAGCTAACTTTTTTGTTATGTTGAGACTGATCTGAAACTCCTGGGCTCAAGCAGTCCTCTCACTTCAGCCTTCTGAAGTGTTGAGATTACAGGTGTGAGGCACTTCACCCAGCCTAGATATTGCTTTTACCGAATTCAGGCCACAAATTCAAAATAATAAAACTGCTCAGATGTCCTTTATACCCAGACTGTCTTTGATACTTCCCAGATGACCACTGATAAACCCAAATTTGTTCCATCACCCTATAAAAAAGAATGTTGAAATAAATCAATGTTTGATATTTGCCATAATTTAATTGGCTTAACTGCTCTAAGTAAATAAATTGAATGACCTAGAACCTTTTCCTTGGGAGCCAAATGTCAAGAAGTCATTTACCATTCTTAAACATATAAGCCCTGACTTGGGTATTCCTAACTATGCTAAATTGTGTACCTAAAAGCATGGTTGTAGTTTAGGGGTACTCCTTCAAAAACGAGGAACTCATAACAAGCACATCGCTTATCTTAGTATTTCTCTTGACCCTGTAGCTAAGAATTATCTGCCTTGTTTATATCCTACAGCAGAAGCAGCTAATTTAGTTGAAGTCTCTACAGACATTGTTCTAGGTCTACTTCTCACTCACGAGTCCATTGTGTAGTAGAAGACTTTTTACTCCAAAACAATACTCGCACTTTGGGAGGCCAAGGCAGGCGGATCACGAGGTCAGGAGATCGAGACCATCCTGGCTAACACGGTGAAACCTCCTCTCTACTAAAAAATACAAAAAATTAGCTGGGCGTGGTGGTGGGTGTCTGTAGTCCCAGCTACTCGGGAGGCTGAGGCAGGAGAATGGCGTGAACCCGGGAGGTGGAGTTTGCAGTGAGTCAAGATCGCGCCATTGCACTCCAGCCTGGGCGACAGAGCGAGACTCCGTCTCAAAAAAAAAAAAAAAAAAAAAAAAAAAAAAAAAACCAATACTCAACTCTTCTTGGCCAGCCACATTACTGATTATAAAATTATTTGATTATCTGCTTCCCTCCTTGTTACAGTAGATAGGCAGACCTGAGCAGGGCAGGAGAGGCCCCCCACACACACACGCACACGTGGAACGTCAGGCGACCATCAGGTTGTGATCGGGCAGTTGTTAACTATCTCTCTAAAATAATAATTGGTCACAGCCAGCTTCAGAGAAAGGCAGACTCCCAATAGATAGAAAACCCTGAAACCAGTGATCAGCTTCCCAGTGAGATCTCAGGAGTTGGGCAAGGGGGCTCAAGCATGCTCATTAAGAGGCAAAATGGTGGAGTTTAACTGGTAGATAACCTTCCTCTGGGAACATTCAACTGGTAAGAAAAAAATGCCTCAAGTGAGCACGTGCACAATTTCAATAAACACACTGTACATGCAGCCCCTCCCAAGTGCTGGCAGGCCACTGCACTTGTAGACAGCCCACCCCAAGGGAAGAATCAGGGAATAAGGGATGGAAGATCCTGGATATACACCAACATATAAAACCCTAAGTCAAATGTCAAACTGCACTTGAATCTCTCAAGTTGCCTGCTTGGCCCTCTTCCAAGTGTACTTTACATAAACTTTCGCTTCTGCTCTAAAACTTGCCTCAGTCTCTCACTCTGCCTTATGCTCCCAGTTAAATTCTTTCTTCTGAGAAGGCAAGAATTGAGGTTGCTGCAGACTTGTGCGGATTTGCTGCTGCTAACATCATAAATATCAAGTTCTGTTCCAATCTAAATCCAGCCACAAGCCAGGCACAGTGGTTCACAACTGTGAAAATCCCAACACTTTGGGAGACCAAGGTGGGCAGATTGCTTGAGACCAGGAGTTCAAGATCAGCCTGGGCAGCATAGCAAGACCCTATCACTACAAGATTTTACAAATTAGCTAAGCATGTTGGTATACACCTATAATCGTAGCTACTCAGGAGGCTGAGGCAGAAGGATGGTTTGTGCCCAGGAGTATGAGGTTGCAGTGAGCTATGATCACACCACTACACTTCAGCCTGGGAGACACAGTGAGACCCTGTCTCTCAAAAAAGAACAAAAACAAAAAAACAGTCCCACAATCTTATTTTTCCTTCTTGACAAAAGTAAATTCTATGCTAACAGTTATTCAAAAATCTAAGCATGCAATATCCTGACTCTCCTTATATTCCCCTGGACAATTCTGATATGAAATTTTTGTTAATGGCTCATTACTTAAAATTTATAAAAGTATATGTTGTACTGGATATGCTATGCCATCTGACCATTCTGTGATTGAAACTTCCTCTTTATATCATAGCTCATTCTGCTCAGATGACTGAGTTAATAGCTCGAACCATGACAGCTTGTTAAAGGTTTAATAGTTAATACCTATGCAAATAAACATGCCTTCAAGTTTTTTATGATTATGAAAGGACATTGAAACAAACTCAGAAACTCATTCAGAAATGAAAAACAGGCCGGGCGCACTGTAATCCCAGCACTTTGGGAGGCTGAAGCAGGTGGATCACCAGAGGTCAGGAGTTTGAGACCAGCCTGGCCAACATGGTGAAACCTCATCGCTACTAAAAATACAAAAATTAGCTGGGTGTGGTGGCACATGCCTATAATCCCAGCTACTCGGGAGGCTGAGGCAGGAGAATCACTTGAACCCGGGAGGCAGAGGTTGTAGTGAGCCAAGATTGCCCCACTGCACTCAAGCCTGGGCGACAGAGAGACTCAAACTAAAAAAGAAAAAGAAAATAATGACTCATGAGAGCCAATCCAACATCTGAAGGGAATCTCTGTCATTAAGACTGAAACACGTATATAATTTTTTTAAGCTAAAGGAGATAATCTAAGCAATTACTCTGCAAAATCAACAGCCCACACTGATTTAACCACTATTTAGCATCTAAAAGATAGTTGCACAGTCTGATATAAAGAACTCAGAAGGACTAATTCAAATATAACAATTATTCTATCTCTAGAGAAGAGAAAAAGATATTGGTTATTTCAGACCTGTCTCATGCATAGCAAGCTGGACTTTAGCATTTCAAAGAAGGCAACTTGGTGGTGCCTAAGTCAATTGTCAGAACTTTTGTTCTCATGTCACATGAAAGCACCTACAATGGCGGGACAGATTGGAACAAATGTTACAAAAATATTGGTGAAGATGATTTAACCTGACAGCTTCAGCTAGTAACAAAGCCTTGCCTTATTTGTAATTGTAACCCAAAAAACAACTATAAAGGTAGGGTAAAGCTCTGACCAACTCAAGGACTATCTAACCATTCAGAAATGGATAGCATTCAGGTGCCTAAATTGAAAACCTAGACGTTTCATCTATAATTTTCTGGTTAAATTATATTTTCTTTTGCCAAATGATTTGACCCTTAATTGTTAAAATAAAAATATTTATAGGTTTTACTTTCTCCACATGAGGAATACATTCAATGACCTCTAATGATAAAGGAATTCACTTTACAGGTGAAGTACTTAAGGAATTATAAAAGGTTCTCGCTTTAAAACAGAAACTTATTTGTCTATATAGTCCTTAAAGCTCTAGAAAGATAAAATAAACTAACATTATTTTAAATTAAAATTGTTCAATGTTTCAGAAGAAAGCACATTCTAAATTGTCAGATGCTGTCAAAAACAAATATAGTCACAATCACATGCTCAATGGATGCATGTTGCACATTCCAAGCACACCATCAAGCAAAACCCTGGATGATACACAATCTGGAGGCTGGGTACAATAGAAAGATACCAACAAAAGTTAGCCCTAGAAACATGATAAAAGGGTCATTAAGGTACTTTTAACCAGAAATACTGCTCTTTAAAATGAAGGGAATATGCCTGTGGATTCATGATTTTAGGTGTAAATGAGCAAAGAATCTTACAAACTAAACTTGCAGTTCTATTGAAAATCTAACCCTGAAGCCCATTAAAAGACCTCCAGAAAGAGATGACTTCCATAGACAGCTTCCCCATAATACATGGGCAAAAAGAAAGACTACATCAGCATAAACAGCTTCCCCCCAAAACTTTTCCTATCAGAGTAGAATAAAAGACAATTTTATTATTAATACTCTTCCTCTTTCTATTTGCAATACTCATTTCTTTCTATTGCTCGAAAGTACTGGACTGCTAAAAATGGTCACCTTACTCTTCTGTTCCCTTCTTTCAACTGCCTTCTTTCCTATAAACCCCTTTGAGCTCCTTAATTTGCCTTTCTCAAATAATTATAATGCCTCCAATCTTTTCAAATTTGGGTTTGTCATCTGGCCATATATCCCTCTAATAAAGATTAACCCAGATTAAAAGATTAAACTAAATCTTAACTGGAGTCTAAACTCCCCCAAATTAGCTAATGCTTCTGTTATCCTATAGAGCATCAAATAAACTCAGAAGTTGGGGATTTAAATGACTAATGACAAAAGTTATGTAGCTTCAGGTACTATGCTTATTACCTGGGTGACAAAATAATCTGTTCACCAATCCCCCATGACACACAATGTACCTGTGTAACAACCCTGCACATGTACCCTGACCTAAATAAAAGTTAAAAAATAAATAAATAAAGCTATGCAGCACCAGGAAGAATTCTTCAGGTGCCCAGGAAGGGAGTATTTAGGCTAGCCCTGGGGCAGAGGGGAATCTGATGTCTAGCAAGAGGAAAGTGGGTCCTGACTGGCTTCACTACCAGCTTCTTAAAGTGGCCTTGGTCGCCAGATACATTTCAGCTGCATCCAGGCCATAGTAACTGTGGTCTTCATGCAAGCTCTTGTACTACACTGGTCTTAGAATCTGTGTGCTAGGGGTACAACCCAGCATGAAACCAGCTTTGGCAGCCATGGGAGTGCCTGTGTTGCCAGCACTCCCAACTCTGGGCAATGCAGCACAGAGAGACACTCCTTCCAACTGGGGAAGAAAAGGGAAGAGTACAAGAAATTTTGTCTTGCAACCAGGTACCAGCCCAGTCACAGTAAAGCACAGCATTGGGCAGAATCCCAAAGCCCCTGATTCTGAGCCACTGCTCCATACGTCCCTTTGGGCCAGGCTAGAAGGGAAAGAGAGGTAGAAAAAAATATATTAGAAAGTTTATTCAAAGAAATAGTAACAGAGAACTTTCAACCTAGAGAAAGATATAAATATCCAGGTATAAGAAGGTCAAAGAATACAAAGAAGATTCAAACCAAATAAGACTACCCCAAGGCATGTAATAATCAAGCTCCAAAGGTCAAAGACAAAGGGAAATCCTTAAAGCAGCAAGAGAAAAAAAGCAAATAACATATAAAGGAGTTCCTGTACATCTGGCAACAGACTGCTCAGTGGAAATTTCATAGGCCAAGAGAAAGTGGAATGACATCTTCAAAGTGCTGAAGGGAAAAACTTCCAACTGAGTATACTGTATTCAGCAAAGTTATTCTTCAAACATGAAGACAAAATAAAGACTTTCTCAGACAAACAAAAGCTAGGAGAATTAATCACCACCAGACCTGTCTTACAAGAAATGGTAAAGGCAGTTCTTTATTCTGAAAGAAATAGACACTTACATGTAGCAAGAAATAATCTGAAGGCATAAAATTCACTGGTAAAAGTAAGTACATACACAAATTTGGAATACTCCAATACTGTAATTGTGGTGTATAAAGCACTCAGATATTTAGTATAAAGACTGAAAAGCAAATCTACTAATGATAATAACTACAACAATTTGTTGAGATAGGCTATATAAAAAGACATAAATTCAGAAAACATAAAGTCAAAAAGTAGAGGAATGAAGTTAAAGTACAGAGTGTTATAATTTTTTCTCTGCTTAATTGTTTATTTTATTCATGATTAAAGTTGCCATCAGTTTAAAATAATTTCTAATAACTATGAGATTATTTTGTAAGCCCCATGGTAATCACAAAGCAAAAACATTTAATAGACACATTAAAAACAAAAAGCAGAAAAATTAAAACATACTGCCAGAGAAAATCACTTATTTACTAAGGAATACAGTAAGAAAAAAGAAAGGAGGAGAGAAATTCTAAAACAACTAAAATACAAGTAAAAAAATGGTAGTAGTAAGTCGTTACCTATCCATAATAACATGAACTAAATTCTCCAATTGAAAGATATATTACCAGGCATAGTGGCTCATGCCTGTAATCCCAGCACTTTGGGAGGACAAGGCAGGCAGATCACCTGAGATCAGGAGTTCGAGACCAGCCTGGCCAACATAGTGAAACCCCATCTCTACTAAAAATACAAAAATTAGCTGGGCATGGTGGTGCACACCTGTAGTCCCAGGTACTCTGTAGGCTGAGGTGGGAGGATCACTTGTGTCCAGGAGGTGTAGGTTGCAGTGAACTGAGATCAAGTCACTGCACTCCAGCCTGCGTGACAGAATGAGACTCTTTCTCAAAAAATAAAAATAAAAGACATAGAATGACTTAATAAATTTTAGAAAAAGATCCAACTATATGCTGCCTACAAGAAACTCACTTCACATATAAAGACACAGAGAATGAAAGTGAAGAGGGCCAGACGAGGTGGTTCATACATGTAATACCAGCACTTTTGGAGATGAAGGTCGGTTGATCACTTGAGCTCAGGAGTTTGAAACCAGTCTGGGCAACATGGTGAAACTGCGTCACTACAAAAAATACAAAAATTAGCCAGGTATAGTGGCACATGTCTGTAGACCCATCTACTAGGTAGGCTGAGGTGGGAGAATCACTTGAGCCAGGAGCTGGAGGTTGCAGTGAGCTGGGCTCACACCATTGCACTCCAGCCTGAGTGACTGAGCAAGACTCTTTCTTAAAAAAAAAAAAAAAAAAAAAAGCGATGGGTTTAAAAGGATATTCCATAAAAATGGAAATTTTTAAAAAGCAAGAATAGCTATATTTACATCAGATAAAATAGATTTCAAGTCAAAAACTGCAAAGAGAGACAAAGAAGGCCACCATCTAATAATTAAGGGGTCAATTCAGTAAGAAAATATAAAAATTATAAATATATATGCCCCCAACATTGGAGCACTGAAACAAATAAAGTAAACATTAATAGATCAAAAGGAAGAAGTAGACTGCAATACAACAATAGTAAAGGACTTCACTGTCCCTCTATTATACCACTCTGTTATTATCCCTCTATTAGTAGCAATAGACAGGTCATTGAAACAGAAAATCAACAAAGAAATATCAGAATTAAGCTACACTCTAGATCAAATGAACTCAACTGACATTTACAGAACATTTCATGCAAACTGTTGCATAATACACATAATACACATTCTTCTCATTGGACATGGAACATTCTCCAAAATCACCACATGCTAGGCCACAAACAAATCTTATGGTTTTTGTTTTTGTTGTTGTTGTTGTTTTGAGACAGGGTCTTGCTCTGTCACCTAGACCAACACAGCTCACTGCAGCCTCGACCTCTGAGCTCAACTGATCCTCCCAACTCAGCCTCAAAGGTAGCTGGGACTACAAGCACATGCCACTATACCTGGCTAATTTTTCTATTTTTTTGTAGAGATGGGGTTTCACCATGTTGCCCGAGCTGGTCTTGAACTCCTTGGCTCAAGCAATCCTCCCACCTCAGCCTACCGAGTAGCTGGGACTATAGGTGTGAACTACTACACTCAGCCTGGTAAACAAATCTTAACAAATTCAAAAAAATCAACATTATATTAAGTATCTTTTCTGACCACAATTAAATAAAACTAGAAATCAATAACAAAAGGAATTTTGGAAACTGCATAAATACATGGAAAGTAAATAATGTGCTCCTGGACAACAAATGGGTCAATGAAGAAATTAAGAAAGCAATTACAACATTTCTTGAGACAAATGAAAATACAACATATCAAAACCTAAGAGATAAAGCAAAAGCAGTTTTAAGAGGAAAGTTTATAACAATAAACACCTACACCAAACAAGTGGAAAGTTGTTAAGTAAACAACCTAATGATGCACATCAAAGAACTAGAAAAGCAAGAACAAACAAACCCAAAATTAGTAGAAGAAAAGAAATAACAAATGACAGAGCAGAAATAAATGAAATTGAGACTCAAAAACAATACAAAAGATCAGAAAAGGAAAATTTGGTTTTTTGAAAAGATAAATAAAATTTTAAAACCTTTATTTAGACTAACAAAAACTAAAGAGACAAGACTCAAAGAAATAAAATCAGAAATGAAAAAGGAAATATTACAACTGATACCACAGACATATAAAGGATCATTAGAAACTATTATAAACATCTATATGCCAATAAATTGGAAAACCTAGAAGAAATGCACAAATCCCTGGACACAGACAACCTAACAAGATTAAATCATGAAGATATAAAAGATCTGAACAGACCAATAATATGTAACAAGATAGAACAGTAATAAAGAGTTTCCCATCAAAGAAAAGTCCAGGACCTGATGGCTTCACTGCTGAATTCTACCACATGCTAAAGAAAACTAATATTGATTCTACTCAAATAGAGGAAGAAATACTTCCAAACTCATTCTATGAAGCCAGCATTACTCTCATATCAAAACCAAACAAAGATTTTTTTTAAAAAGAGAGAGAAAGAGAGAGAAAAGGAAAGAAGAAAAGAAAGAGAGAGAGAAAAAAAAGAAAGAAAGAAGGAAAGAAAGAAAGAAAGAAAGAAAAAGGAAAGAAAGAAAGAAAAAGAAAAAGAAGGAAAGAAAGAAAGAGGGAGGGCAGGAGGGAGGGAGGGAGGGAAGGAAGGAAGGAAGGAAGGAAGGAAGGAAGGAAGGAAGGAAGGGAAAACTAGGCCAGGCACTTTGGGAGGCCAAGGCAGAATTGCTTGAGCCCAGGAGTTGGAGACCAGCCTTGGCAACATTGCAAGACCCCATCTCTACCAAAAAAAAAAAAAAAAAAAAAAAAAAAGTTAACTGAGCCTGGTAGCACATACCTGTAGTCCCAGCTACTCAGAAGCCGAGGTAGGAGGATTGCTTGAGCCTGGGAAGTTGAGGCTGGTGACAGAGTGAGACCCTGTCTCAAAAAAAGAAAAGAAAACTACAGACCAATAATTCTGATGAACATAGATACAAAAATCCTCAACAAAATACTAGCAAACCAAATGTAATAATACATTAAAAGAATCATTCATTATGATCAAATGGGATTCATCCCACAATGCAAGAACACACATGCAAATCAATAAATGTAATATATCAGATTAATAGAATCAAAGCACCTTGGAGGCCAAGGCAGGCAGATCGCTTGAGGCTAGGACTTAGAGACCAGCCTGGGCAACACGGCGAAGCCCTGTCTGTACTAATATTACAAAAATTAGCCTGGCGTGGTGGTGCATGCCTATAATCCCAGCTACTCAGGAGGCTGAGGTATGAGAATTGCTTGAACCCAGGAGGCAATGGTTGCAGTGAGCTGAGATTGTGCTACTGCACTCTATCTAGCCTGGGCAACAGAGCAAGATTCTGTCAGAAAAAAAAGAATCAAGAACAAAAACAAAATGATCATTTCAGTACATTCCAAAAATTATTATATAAAATTCAGTATCTTTTCATGAGGAAAACATTTGACAAACTGGATATAGAAGGAACATATCTCAAAAAAATAAAGACCATTTATGACAAACCCACAGCTAGCATAATACTGACCAGGAAAAAATTGAAAGCCCTTCCTCTAATACCTGGAATAAGACAAGGATGCTCACTTTCATTAAACATAGTAGTAGAAGTCATAGCCAGAGCAATTAAACAAAAGAAAAGACTAAAGGGCATCCAACTTGGAAAGGAAGAAGTCAAATTGTCCTCATTTGCAGATGACATAATTTTTATATTTAGGAAAACTTAAAGATGTTAGCAAAAAACTAGTAGAACTGATAAACAAATTCAGTAAAGTTGCAGGATATAAAAACAACATACAAAAATCAGTATCATTCCAGCCAACAATCTGAAAAAGTAATCAAGAAAGCAAGCCCATTTACAATAGCTATGAAATATAGATTGCATGGGAATAAATTTAAGCAAAGAAGCAAAAGAATGCTACAATGAAAACTATAAAACACTGATGAAAGAGATTAAAGAAGACATCAAAAAATGGAAAAATATCTCATGCTCATGGATTGGAAGAATTATTATTGTTAAAATGACCATATTGTTGTTAAAATGTCCATACTTTGTAGACCCAAAGAAATCTGCAGATTTAATGCTATCCTTATCAAAATACCAATGACATTCTCCACAGAAATAGAAAAACAATCCTAAAATCTGTATGCAATCACAAAAGATCCTGAATAGCCAAAGCAATTCTGAGCACAAAGAACAAAGCCGGAGGTACTATATTACCCGACTTCAAAATATACTACAAAAGCGTAGTAACCAAAACAGCTTAGTACTTGCATACAAACAGACACACAGACTAATGGAACAGAATTGAAAACACAGAAATAAATCCACACATTTATAGCTAACTTATTTTTGACAAAGGCACCAAAAATATACACTGGGAAAATGAGAGTCTCTTCAATAAATGGTGCTGAGAAATTGGATATCCATATGTAGAATGAAACTAGAACTCTATTTCTCACATATACAAAAATTAAATCAAAATGGATTAAAGACTGAAATGTATGACCTAAAACTATGAAACTACTGCAAGTAAAAAAAAAAAAAAAAATCACCATGGAAATGCTTTAGCACATTTGTCCAGGCAAAGATTTTTGGGGTAAGACTTCAAAAGCACAGGCAACAAAAGCAAAAATTGACAAATGGGATCACATCTACCTAAAAAGCTTCTGTACAGCAAAGGAAAAAATCAGCACAGTGAACAGACAACCTACAGAATGGGAGAAAATGTTTGCAAACTATCTATCTGACAAGAAATTAATAAAAGACTATATAAGGAACTCAAACAACTCAACCAAAAAAATCCAATTAAAAAAACAAAACATTTGAATAGCCATTTCTCAAAAGGAGACATACAAATGTTCAACAGGTATATTTTAAAATGCTAAACATCACTAATAGTCAGGAAAATGCAAATCAAAATCACAATGAGATATCACCTCATCCCAGTTAAAACGGCTTTTATTCAAAGGACAGAAAATAACAGATGATGGTAAGGTTACAGAGGAAGGGGAATGCTCGTGCATGGTTGGTAGAAATGTAAATTAGTATAGCCACTATGGAAAGCAGTATGGAGGTTCCTCAAAGAAACAAAAATAGAACAAACATATAATCCAGCAGTCCCACTACTGGGTATGTATCCAAAAAAAAGGATATCAGTATATTGAAGAGACATCTGCAGTCTCATATTTATAGCACCACTATTCAAATAGCCATGATATGGAATCAACCTAAGTGTCCATCAATGGATAAACTGATAATGAAAATATGGTATATATACACAATGGAATCAATTTTATTCAGTCATAAAAAAGAATGAAATCCTGTCATTTGCAGCAACATGAATTGAAGTGGGGGACATTATGTTAAGTGAAATAAGATAGGCACTAAAAGACACATATTGTGTGTTCTTACTTATATTTGGGAACTAAAAACATTGATCTCACAGAGGCAGTGAATAGAATGGTGGTTACCAAAGGCTGAAAAGGAGAGTGGAGAGGGAGCTGGAGTATGAAGAGGGGTTGGATAATAGGTACAAAAGTACAGCTAGATAAGAGGAATAAGTTCTAGAGCTCAATAGCATGATAGAATGACTATAATTAATGATAATTTACTGTATATTTTTAAATAGCTAGAAGAGAAGATATGGAATGTTCCCAACACAAAGAAATTATAAATGTTTGAGGTGATAGATATCCCAATTACACTGATTTTATCATTACATATTGTATGCATGTATCAAAATATTACATGGTCCCCATAAATATGTATAATTACTGTTTGTGTATAAATTTTAAAAATTAGATATATGTATGTAATACCCCATTCAGGGTTTTTGCCTTTCACAATTAGAACAATTAAATTTAGATAGTGTTTGATATAACCAGTTAATAATGATGTGTTTGTATTCTCTCAATGTGTACCTCAGGACTATTCTTTCTGTGTACTTATTATATGGCCCTTCAGTGCTTACCATATCAAAATGTGATATTTTCACATCCTTTCATATAGTCATTTGGCCTTTCAATGTATTCAAAACAAACTCTCCAGCTGCTCTTATTTATTTAAGATCCCAAGTTGAAAGTTACTAGGATGTATCCAAAACACAAGATTTCACCTATTTATACAAAGATTAGTTCCCAAAGTAATACATGATTCAATACATAGTCAGTTTATACCTGACTATGACCAAATAGCACACCAAAGAGCTCAAGCTTTAGAAGCCAAAAGACTAGCATGTACTTATTAACTAAATAACAGAGTTACTCTCTATTTCTACTGACCAGTTACTATGGATTGAATGTTTGTGTCCCCTCAAAATCCATGTTGAAATCTTAACCCTCAATGTGATGGTGTGAGAAGATGGGCTTTTGGAAGGTAATTAGCTCATGAGATTGGAACTTTCATAAATGGGATTTATGCCCTTATGAAAGGGACCTCAGCATTCTTTTGTTCCATCATGTGAGAATACAAAGATAAGTCACTGCCTGAAACACATACAGGGCCCCTAACAGAATCCAAATATACTGGCACTCTGATCTCAGATCTCCAGAACTGTGAACAATAAGTGCTTGTTCTTTAAGCCATTCAGACTGTGGTAATTTGTTGTAGCAGCCAAACAGACTAAGACACCATTTCAAGAAAGGATCTGCCTCAGAAACTATTATGAACACTTCTGTGCACACAAACTAGAAAATCTAGAGGAAATGGATAAGTTCCTAGACATACACAATCTCCTTGAAACACTGAACAAACCAATATCAAGTTCCAAAATTAAATCAGTAATAAAAAACTTACCAGCCAAAAATAGTCCCAGACCAGATGGACTCACAGCTGAATACTACCACACATACAAAGAAGAGCTGGTACCAATCCTACTGAAACTATTCTTAAAAATAGAAACTATTCTTAAAATAGAGGATCAACTCTTCCCTAACATATCCTATGAAGCCAGTACCACCTTGATACCAAAGTCTGGCACAGACCCAATGATAAAAGAAAACTACTGGCCAATATCCCTGATGAACATAGATCCAAAAACCCTCGACAAAATACCAGTAAACTGAATCCAGTGGCATATCAAAAACTTAATTCACCATGATCAAGTCGGGTTCATTCCTGGGATGCAAGTCGGTTCAACATACACAAATCAATACACATGATTCACCACTTAAGAGGAATCAAAACCAAAAAATATCTGATTATTTCAATAGACACAGAAAAAGATTTTGATAAAATCCAACATCACTTCATGATAAAAAACCTCAACAAACTAGACATCAAAAGAATATACCTCAGTAAGAGCCACCTATGACAAATCCACCCACCACCAACATCTTACTGAATAGGCAAAAACTGGGAGCATTCCCCTTGAGAAGAGAACTGGAATAAGACAAGGATGCCCACTCGCATTACACCTATTCAACATAGTACTGGAATACTTTGCCAGAGCAATCAGGCAAGAAAAAGAAATAAAAGGCATCTAAATAGGAAAAGAAAAAGTCAAATTATCTCTCTTCACTGATGATACAATTCTACACCTAGAAAACTCTAAAGACTAAACCAAAAGGCTCCTGGAACTAATAAAAGACTTCAGTAAAGTTTCAGGATACAAAATCAATGTACAAAAATCAGTAGGATTCAATAACATTCAAGTTGAGAGCCAAATCAAGAATGCAATTCCATTTACAATGGCCACAAAAAATAAAATAAAATAAAATATCTAGGAATACAGATAACCAAGGAGGTGAAAGATTTCTACAAAGAGAACTACAAAACACGATTAGAAGAAATCACAGCCTGTAATCCCAGCACTTTGGGAGGCCGAGGCAAGTGGACCACAAGGTCAGGAGATCGAGACTATCCTGGCTAACGTGGTGAAACCCCATCTCTACTAAAAATACAAAAAATTAGCCGGGTGTGGTGGTGGGCGCCTGTAGTCCCAGCTACTCAGAAGGCTGAGGCAGGAGAATGGTGTGAACCTGGGAGGCTGAGCTTGCAGTGAGCAGAGATTGCACCACTGCACTCCAGGCTGGGAGACAGAGCAAGATTCCGTCTCAAAAAAAAGAAAAAAAAAAAAAAAGAAATCACAGAAGATCACAGAAAAATGGAAAAACATTATACGTTTACAGATGGGAAGAATCAATATTATTAAAATGGCCATACTGCCCAAAGCAATCAACAGATTCAATGCTATTTTGATCAAGCTACCAACATCATTTTTCACAGATCTAGAAAGAACTATTTTAAAATTCATAAGGAAACAAACAAAAAAAAAGAACTCAAATAGTCAAAGCAATCTTAAGAAAAAAGAACAAAGTCAGAAGCACCATCTTCAAACTGTACTATAAGGCTACAGTAACCAAAATAGCACGTTACTGGTACAAAAACAGACACATAGGCCAATTGAACAGACTGGAGGACCAGAAATAAAGCCACACACCTATAGTCACTTGATCTTAAACAAAGTCAACAAAAATAAGCAGTAGGGAAAGAACTCTCTATTCAATAAATGATGCTACGTTAACTGCCCAGCCATATGCAGAAGAAAGAAACTGGACTCTTACATTTCATCATATGCAAAGATTAACTCAAGATGGATGAAATATTTAAATGTAAGATCTCAAACTATAAAAATCCTAGAAGAAAACCTAGGGAACACTATTCTGGACATCAGCCTGGGGAAAGAATTTATAACTAAGTTTTCAGAAGCAATTGCAACAAAAGTAAAAGTTGAAAAGCAGAGCCTAATTAAAAGACCTTCTGCACAGCAAAAGAAACTAACAGAGTAAATGGAAAACCTATAGAATGGGATAAAATATTCGCAAACTATACATCCCACAAACTACGCATCCTAGAACTATGCATTCTAATATCTGGAACCTATAAAGAACTAAAACAATTCAACAAGCAAAAATAAATAACCCCATTTAGAAATGGGGAAAAGACATGAACAGACATTTCTGAAAAGAGGATATATGAGCAGTCAACAAATACATTAAAAAATGCTCAACATCGCTAATGATCAGAGAAATGCACATCAAAACCACAATGAGATACCATCTCATACCAGTCAGAATGGCTACTATTAAAATGTCAAAAAAACAAGAGATGCTGTTGAGGCTACAGAAAAAAAGGGAATGCTTATATACTGTTGATAGGAGTATTAATTGGTTCAGCCACTGTGGAAAGCAATTTGGAGATTTCTCAAATAACTTAAAATGGAACTACCATTCAAACCAGCAATCCCATTACTTGGTATATATCCAAAAGAAAATAAATTATTCTACCAAAAAGACACATGCACTCACATGTTCATCGCAGCACTATCACAATAGCAAAGACATGTAATCAACCTAAGTGCCCATCCATGGTGGATTGCATAAAAAAATGTGGTATAAAAAATATGAATTACCATCAGAGAATACTATAAACACCTCTACGCAAATAAGCTAGAAAATCTAGAAGAAACGGATAAATTCCTGGACACATACACCCTCCCAAATTCAGGTATTTGACTTCCCAGAAAGAAGTCAAATCCCTGAATAGACCAATAACAAGTTCTGAAATTGAAGCAGTAATTAGTAGCCTACCAACTAAAAAAAGTCCAGGACCAGATGGATTCACAGCCAAGTTCTACCAGAGGTACAAAGAGGAGCTGGTACCACTCCTTCTGAAATTATTCCAAACAATAGAAAAAGAGGGAATCCTCCATAACTTATTTTATGAGGCCAGCATCATCCTGATACCAAAACTGGGCAGAGCCACAACAAAAAAATAAAATTTCAGGCCAATATCACTAATGAACATCGATGTGAAAATCCTCAATAAAATACTGGAAAACTGAATCCAGCAGCCCATCAAAAATCTTGTCCACGATCAAGTCAGCTTCATACCTGGCATGCAAGGCTGGTTCAACATACACAAGTCAATAAATGTGATCCATCACATAAACAGAACCCATGACAGAAACCACATGATTATCTCAATAGATGCAGAAAAGGCATTCAACAAAATTCAACATCCCTTCATGCTAAAAACTCTCAATAAACTAGGTATTGATGGAACATATCTCAAAATAATAAGAGCTATTTATGACAAACCCACAGCCAGTATCATACTGAATGGACAAAAGCTGGAAGCATTCCCTCTGAAAATCGGCACAAGACGAGGATGCCATCTCTCACCACTCCTATTCTAGATAGTATTGGAAGTTCTGGCCAGGGCAATCTGGCAAGAGAAAGAAAGTATTCAAATAGGAAGAGAGGAAGTCAAATTGTCTCTGTTTGCAGATGACATGATTGTATATTTAGAAAACCCCATCATCTCAGCCCAAAATCTCCTTAAACTGATAAGCAACTTCAGCAAAGTCTCAGGATACAAAATCAATGCGTGAAAATCACACGCATTCCTATACACCAAGAACAAACAGAGAGCCAAATCATGAGTGAACTCCCATTCACAATTGCTACTAAGAGAATAAAATACCTAGGAATCCAACATACAAGGGATGTGAAGGACTTCCTCAAGGAGAACTACAAACCACTGCTCAACGAAATAAGAGAGGACACAAACAAAATAGAAAAAGATTGCATTCTCATGGATAGGAAGAATCAATATCATGAAAATGGCCATACTGCCCAAAGTAATTTATAGATTCAATGCTATCCCCATCAAGCTACCATTGACTTTCTTCACAGAATTGGAAAAAACTACTTTAAACTTCATATGGAACCAGAAAACAAAAACAAAAACAACACAATCTAGTACTAACCCTATTTTACAGGATACTGAGACACAGATATGTATAGAATATCTGAAAGAATACACAAGAAACTGGTGATGGTAGCTGCTTTGGGGAAATGGAATGAAGTGCTGAACTAAGAGGAGGACTTATTTTCTCTGCTGTATTGTTCAAATTTTTTTGCCATGTGAACATACTATTGAATGGCTGTCACAAAGAAAAACTGATTAAACAGATGGAAAAACCCAGCAGTCACTGTCAAAAGACATAACATTTCTTTTTATTCAAAGAATATGGAAACACATGAAGATGTTTTCACAAAGCAGAAGATAACAAGCATGCTCCCAGACTGGGGTCTCTTAGAAAGCCTGAATTTTCACCTGGAAGCATTCTGGTTGTCTCTTATTTTATATAACTAATTTATTCACTTCCAAATAATTTGCCATTTGTGAAACTTTAAATCCTCTAAGAGTGTCTATTGCCATGTTTCTGCTAAACACATTGCTATCTCATTAAGACAACAACGGAATTACCTATTAAAAATTATAAATTTTTAAACAAGTTATATCACTCCAGGTATAAGATAATAGGTTTTACTGTGGAAGTGGCACTGGGCTAATAAAAAATAGGTAACTATCAACTTGTTATAATTATATTCCTTGGAGAGGATTACTTAAAAAGAATGTCCTGGATCCTAGGAGCCTTTTTTTTTTTTTTTTTGTAAATAAGATCTCACTGTCACCCAGGCTGAAGTGCAGTGGCATAATCACGGCTCACATGCAACCTCGACCTCCTGGGCTCAAGCAATCCTCCAGCCTCAGCCTCCCGAGTAGCTAGGATTACAGGTATATGACACCATGCCCGGTTAATGTTTTGAGAAGGAGTTTCACCATGTTCCCCAGGCTGGTCAGCTGGCCTCCAGCTCCTGGGTTCAAGTGATCTGCCTGCCTTGGCCTCCCAAAGTGCTGTGATTACAAGCCTGAGCCACCACACCCGGCCCTGGGAGGTTTTCAATAGTATTTTCTGAAACGCTTGTTTATCTTTCTGTGGTTAAAGGAACATTTGACTGTGTGAAGAAAACAGACCAATTGGCTGGGCACAGTGGCTCACGCCTGCAATCCCAGCACTTTGGGAGGCTGAGGCAGGCAGATCACCTGAGGTCAGGAGTTCAAGACCAGCCTGGCCAACATGGCAAAACCCCATCTCTATTAAAAATACAAAAACTAGCCGGGTGTGGTGCAACGCACCTGTAATCCCAGCTACTCGGGAGGCTGGGGCAGGAGAATCACTAGAATCCAGGAGGTGGAGGTTGCAGTGAGCCAAGAGTAAGCCAAGATCATGCCACCGAACTACAGTCTAGGTGACAGAGTAAGACTCCAACAAAAGAAGAAGAGAGAAGAAGAAGAGGAAGAGGAAGCAGACCAATAGAAAGGTATCTGGTCTTGAGACACAATCTTTTCAATTAAACTTCCTATTCATTTGTCCATCTGTCTATTTTTCTTGAGTTCTTTTTTCTTTTCTTTGTACCCAGATGAGCTCATTTCTTGAGTTGTTACATAGCTGGAAGATAAAAAAAATTCTGCCAATCAAATGATGCTTCCTTAAATCTCATCTCTGCTGATGTTCTAGTCTTTAAGCTTGACCCAGTCCCATTCCTGAATTCCAAGCCTGACATGTGGATTCCCTATACCCAAGGTCACTGTACTGATTCCCTGCTTATGGTCTACTCCCTCTACATCTAGTCTCCATTCTGGCTTGACACTCTCAAACAAACTTTAGTCAAAGGCCTGCTCTTCCTGGGACAGCCCCTAGAGTGTATTACCTTTAGCCAGTGTATAGTCTCACCCAGTGGAGGACACAAATAAGATCTCATGTCAAACCATCACTGCTGTCCCAACTTAGGAGGTGGGTAGCCGAGATTGATAAGGAGTTCTTTAATCTCTGGGAACGAAATACTTTAAAAATCTTATCACTTTTAATAATGAACATTCCCCTAACTCTTGTTGTCAGAATTCTGATGCCACTATAAGTTCTCCCTTACGTTCCTCCCATCCCCACAACACATACACACACAAACACACATGCACGCACAAAAAAAAAACACCAGACACATACAAACCTATGTATTTAAATAAATAAAATACTTGAGCAATTTCTTCACAGTCTTGAGGACAGAAATTGAGTCTCAAACATATCAGGAGCTTTACTAAATTCTCTATATACATCTTTCACCTTCATTGATGAATGAAAGTGTTTCTGCCAACACTTCAGTAAATTATAAAAGCCAAATATCTCTGTTTTGAGGGTTGAATTATTAGGGGAAAAACAAATATGGAACCTATTTAAAAATGTATAACATGAGAGAAGGATAGCACTTACTATACAAATTAGAATTAGACATAATCCCCAGCCTGAAGGAGCTCAAGAGTTGAGCAAATAGAATTAATGATACAAATTACAAGACTTCTAAAATACAAAAAGAGAAGATAAAGAGATCAAAAAGATAGAAGATATGATAATGAATACAGAAAATAGTCATATTTCTAACCTTTTGAACCTGTAAATAACAGAAAACTCTAAAGGACAAAGGAAAATAAAGTAAGCAAAGGTAATAACCAATGATACCTAAAAGAAAACCTTCCCAATTTAAGAAGTTATTTGATCCCAGAGTTGAGATATTCCTACATGTAAGGAAAAATTAATAAATATATTATGATGACTTTTAAAGCTCAGAAGTAAAGAAAGACTCTAAAAAATTCTAGACAACACAAAATGAAATTACATACAACAGAATGAAAGGGAATTTGCCTTCTTTTTTGCAATTCTAAATGCTAGAAACAATAGAATTAAAACTAGGTCTAAATCTCCCATGAAAAACTAAAGTTATTTTGTTTTTATATTTGACAATTATATAAACATGCTTAATAATGTTTTGAAATTTGTAATGGCTTAAAGTGGAATTTAAAATAGACTGTCCCAACTTCTAGATCACTGGAGAAGAAGGTGGGTAAACCGATCTATATATAGGAGAAAATACAGAATTGGGGAAGAAGAAGAGTGTGCTGAACAATTCAGAAAAGATAGCTGTCATTATATTCTTTCTGACAAGGAGTAAGATAGAAACCACACCCCCTCTTCAAAGAGGGTTCTTGTGACTATACTTTGAAATTCATGACCTGATTATCCCAATAATAGGGATAGTTGTCTTACTGGAGTTTTAAATGCCAGACATATGGTGAGGAATTGTGTTAAAATATATCTGGGATTTGTTTTAATTGGGTATGATAAGACATGCACACACAGAAACAGAAATGACCGTCATGAAGAAAGAAGTTTATACTCACACATCCTTAGAAACAGGAAGCACTGCACGTAACATAGGGAAGCACCAAGGTCACTCAGGAGACAAAGGCGTAAGGAGAAAGCATGGACCAAAGACTTTCCTATGGTTTTTGCAAGAAGGAATGAGTAAGGTAAGGTAGGCAGATATAGGAGTGGTTTGTTTGAATAACTTAGTGGGCTGTGGGGTATAGGAATTCCCCCATTGCCTGGAACCTGGCCCTGAGGTGATCTTAGGGGATAGGGCTTAACCTGTGGGAGCTCCATAAAAGAAGCAGTTGGTGTGCGTGGACTCTGGATTCACTCATTTTCACATAAAAACAGTATTCACAGGAGAGTAATTTGCTAGCTCTAGAAATTAGCTAACCATAGGAGGAGCAGTCGCTTCAAAATTAGCAAGGCCCTCAGATGTCAAAACATCATAAAATACAGAAAATAGAAAAATGCTAATATACGCATCCAGGAGTTACAGAAGCAGAGAGACTCACTGAGAGAAACCAGTAAGTAAAATTCATAAATAAATAGATGCCATGAGGAAATAGAACCATAAAAAAGCAGAAAATCATAAAACTATAAGTTCTCTGAGAACAGTAATTGCCTCCATCTTATTCACAGTTCAATATCTCCAGCAACTTTGACATTGTTTTAATAAAGGTATTGAATTAATGACTGGATCACTCGCTTTAAAAATCAAACAATACTAGAGAAAACAAGGGCAAAGAGAATTGATAGTGATGAGTGCAGTAGAAAGAGAGTCACTTAAAAAGGGCGAAGCTCTCAAGCACAGAAACAGACATTAGCTGCTGAAAGGACAATAGGAAAAGCTGATCTCGAACCAAGCTGTATTCTGATTCAGGCTGAAGTTTTCTGAAATGGCTGTAGAGGAAATGAAACTATTTCTTTTTATTTTCACATGGATTCTTAAAATAATTCTTATTAATAATACCTAATATGTGCTAATGGAAGACTAACCATAACCTTACATCATACAGAAAGTTCCAACTTGGAGGACGTAGAGCAACGTGGCCTTCTAGAAACCTCCAGTGATCATTTCCACCACAGCAACACCAAACTGACCAACTATCCACCCAAAAAAGTACCTTCATAAGAACCAAAATCAGGTGAGCAATCATAGTACCTGCTTTTTGTTTCTTTGTCTGTTTGCCATGCAAACCAACAACTTGCAACAGTATCTGCTTTTAACATGTCAGAAAAGAGGTGCTGAAAAAGGCAGGTACCAAATACAGGCTTGAATTGCCTATACCACCCTTCCCCCATCCCCTAGAGTTAGCCACATGTCACAGAGAGAAAAATCTGTGTACTTTGGGGAGGGAAAGCACAGTGATTGTGAGATTTGCATTGGAATTCAGTGCTGCACTGTCACAGTGGAAAGCAACAAGGGGCAAAACGCAGCCTGGGCCCACAGAGAAAGCATTTAGACCAGCCCTAGCCAGAGGTGAATTATCCATCCCAACAGCAAGAACCTGAGATCCAGAGAGTCCCACCACCATGGGCTAAAGTGCTCTGGGGTGCTTAATAAATTTGAAAGACAGTCTAGGCCACAAGGACAGCAATTCCTGGGCAAGTCCTGGTCCTGTGCTGGTCTTGGAGTCAGTATACTTGAAGTGCATGCAACCTAGTGAGACAGCAACCAGGGCAGCCAAAGGAGTGCTTGCATGACCCCTCCCCAAAACCTAGGCAGCACCAATTGCAGCTCTGGGAGAGATTCCTTTTCTCTGCTTGAGAAGAAGAGAAGGGACAGTAAAGAGAACTTTGTCTTGTAACTTGATACCACCTCAGCTGCAGTAGAATAGGGCAACAGGCAGAGTCCTGAGGCACCCATTCTAGGCCCTAGCTCCAGGATGACATTCATAGACATGCCCTGGGCCAGAAGGAAACTCATTGCCTTGAAGGGAAGGACTCAGTCCTGGCAAGATTAATAACCAGCTGACCAGAGAGCCCTTGAGCCCTGACTAGTCAGCAGTAGCCCAGTAGTACTCACCATGGGTCTTGGGTGAGACTCAGAGCTCTGCCGGCTTCAGGTATGACTCAGCACATTCCTAGCTATGGTGGTTTTGAGAAAAGACTCCTGCTTGAGGAAAGAACAAGGAAGAGTAATGGGACTTTGTCTTGTAGCTTGGTTACCAGCTCAGCCACAGTGGGGTAGAGCACCAAGTGGGCTCTTGGGGTCTCTGATTCCAGGACTTGGATCCTGGATGGCTTTTCTAAACCTGCCCTGCACCAGAGGGGAGCCCACTGCCCTGAAGGGAGAGACTGAAGAGGTCTTGGGCCTTGAGTGAATATTGGCAGTAGCTAGGCTGTACTTGCTGTGGGTCGGGGGTGTGATGACCACAAGGAAAACTCTGCTTGAGGAAGGGGGAGGAAAGACTGGGAAAGACTTTCTCTTGTGGCTTGGGTTCCAACTCAGTGTAGTAGAATAGACCACCAGGTAGATTTCAAAAGTTCTTGACTTCAGACCCTAGCTCCCAGACAGCATCATTGGACCTACTAGGGGAAGGGGGGATCTCACTGCCCTGAAGGGAAAGACACAAGCCTGACTAGATTCTCCACATGCTAACTGAAGAGCCCTTAGGCCTTGAATCAACATAGGTGGTAGGTAGGGAGTGGTCACAGTGGGCTTTGGGCAAGACCCAGTGCTGTGTTGGCTTCAGGCCTGACCCAGCATAGCCCCAGTGCTGGCGACCACAAGAGTGCTTGTGCCATCCTTCCCCAAGCTCCTAGGAGCTCAGAACAGAGAGACTCTGCTTGTTTGGGGAAAGATAAGAGAGGAGAACAAGAGTCTGCCTGGTAATCCAGGGAATTCTCCTGGATCTTACCTAAGATCACCAGGGTAGTACCCCTATGAGTCTGCAAGAGCCATTGTTTCACTGAGCTTGGGGTCTCATAATGCAGATATGACCCGAGAGATTTTCCTCACAACACTTAAGTCCCTTTGAATACCTGGAAAGCCTTCTGAAGGAGGACAGGTACAAACAAACTGCAAAGACTATAATAAATACCTAACTCTTTAATGCCCAGACACCAATGAACATCTAAAAGCATCAAGACCAGCAAAACATGACCTCACCAAACAAACTAAAGAAGACACCAGGCACCAATCACAGAGAGAGAGAGATATATGACCTTCCAGACAGAGAATTCAAAAGAGCTGTTTTGAGGAAGCTCAAAGACATTCAAGATAACACAGAAAAGGAATTCAGATTCCTATCAGAAAAATTTAACAAAGAGATTGGAATAATTAAAAAGAATCAAGTAGACATTCTGAGGTGAAAAATGCAATTGACTACTAAAGAATGCATCAGTCTCTTAATAGCAGAATTGATCAAGCAAAAAAAAAGAATTAGTGAGCTTGAAGATAAGCTATTTGAAAATACACAGAGGAGACAAAAGAAAAAAGGATTTTTTTTTTTTTTGAGATGAAATTTTGCTCTTGTCGCCCAGGCTGGAGTGCAGTGGCATGATCTCAGCTCACTGCAACCTATGCCTCCCGGGTTCAAGCGATTATCCTGCCTCAGCCTCCTGAGTAGCTGGGATTACAGGCATCTGCCACCATGCCCAGCTAATTTTTGTATTTTTAGTAGAGACAGGGTTTCGTCATGTTGGTAAGACTGGTTTCGAACTCCTGAGCTCAGGTGATCCCCCCCACCTCGGCCTCCCATAATGCTGGCATTACAGGCATGAGCCACCTCGCCCAGCCAGAAAAAATAATTTTAAAAAATGAAGTGCACCTACAGGATCTAGAAAATAGCCTCAAAAGGGCAAAACTGTGTTATTGGCCTTAAAGAGGAGATAGAGAAAGGGATAGGAGTAGAAAGTTTATTCAATTTTAATTTTCTGCATATGGCTAGCCAGTTCTCCCAGCACCATTTATTAAATAGAGAATCCATTCTCCATTGCTTATTTTTGTCAGGTTTGTCGAATATCAGATGGTTGTAGATGTGCAGTCTTATTTCTGAGTTCTGTATTCTGTTTCATTGATCTATGTGTCTGTTTTTGTACCAGTACCATGCTCTTTGGTTACTGTAGAGCCTTGTGGTAGTTTGAAGTCAGGTAGCATGATGCCTTCAGCTTTGTTCTTTTTGCTTAGGACTCTGTCTTGGCCACCCAGGCTCTTTTCTGGTTTCATATGAATTTTAAAATATTTTTTTCTAATGCTGTGAAGAATGTCAACAGTAGTTTAACAGAAATAGCATTAAATCTACAAATTATTTTGGGCAGTATGGCCACTTTCACAATATTCATACTTCCTGTCCATGAGTATGGAATGTTTTTTCATTTGTTGTGTCTTCTCTGATTTCCTTCAGCAGTGGTTCATAGTTCTTCCTGAACAGGTCCTTTACTTCCCTCATTAGCTGTATTCCTAGGTGTTTTATTCTCTTTGTAGCAATTGTGAGTGGGAGTTTTTTTCACGATTTGGCTCTCTGCTCATCTGTTGTTGGTGTATAGGAATGCTTACGCTTTTTGCACATTGATTTTGTATCCTGAGACTTTGTTGAAGTTGCTTATCAGCTTAAGAAGCTTTTGGACTGAGACGATCACTCCCTTACACCTTATACAAAAATTAACTCAAGATGGATTAAAGACTTAAATATAAAATCAAAAACTATAAAAACCCTAGGAGAATATCTAGGCAATACCATTCAGGACATAGCCATGGGCAAAGATTTCATGACAAAAACATCAAAAGCAACTGCAACAAAAGCAAAAATTGACAAATGGGATCTAATTAAACTAAAGAGTTTCTGCAGAGCAAAAGAAACTATCATCAGAGTGAACAGACAACCTATAGAATGAGAGAAAATTTTTGCAATCTATCCATCTAACAAAGGTCTAATATCCAGAATCTACAAGGAACTTAAATAAATTTGTAAGAAAAACCAACCCCATTAAAAGTGGGCAAAGGACATAAACAGATGCTTTTCAAAACAAGACATACATGTGGATAACAAACATATGAAAAAAAGCTCAACATCACTGATCATTAGAGAAATGCAATTCAAAACTGCAATGAGATATCATCTCATGCCAGTCAGAATGGCAATTATTAAAAAGTCAAGAAACAACATATGTTGGCGAGGCTGCAGAGCAATAGAAATGCTTTTACATTGTTGGTGGGAATGTAAATTATTTCAACTATTCTGGAAGACAGTGTGGCAATTCCTCAAAGAACTAGAACTGGAAATACCGTTTGATGCAGCAATACCATTACTGGCTACATACCCAAAGGAATAGAAATTTTTCTATTATAAAAATATATGCACACATATGTTCATTGCAGCACTATTCACAATCACAAAGACACAGAATGAACCCAAATGCCCATCAATGATAGACTCGATAAAGAAAATGTGGTACATATAGACCATGAAATACTATGCAGATGCAGCCATAAAAAGGAACAAGATCATGTCCTTTGCAGTGACATGGATGGAGCTGGAAGCCATTATTCTCAGCAAACTAATGCAGGAACAGAAAACCAAACACTGCATGTTCCCACTTATCAGTGGGAGCTGAACATAGAAACATAGGGTGGAGAATAACACACACTGGGGCTTGTTGGGAAAAAATGTTGTAAGGGGGAGCATTAGGAAAAATAGCTAATGCATACTGGGCTTTATAACAGGAGATAGATTGATAGGTGCAGCAAATCACCATGGCACACATTTACTTAGGTAACAAACCTGCACATCCTGCACATATACCCTGGAACTTAAAATTTTATTTAAAGGTATAGTAACAGAAAACTTCCAAAACCTAGAGAAAGATATCAATATCCAAGTACAAGAAGTTTATAGAACACCAAGCAGATTTAACCAAAAGAAGAGTACCTCAAGACATTTAATAATCAAACTCCCAAACGTCAAGGATAAAGAAAGGATTCTAAAAGCAGAAAGAGAAAAGAAACAAGTAATATAAAATGGAGTATTTCTGGCAGCAGACTTTTCAGTGGAAACCTTACAGGCCAGGAGAGAGTGGCATGACATATTTAAAGTGCTGGGAAAAAAAGTTTATCCTAGAACATTATATCCGGTGAACATGAAGGAGAATTAAGGACTTTCCCAGATAAACATAAGCTGAGGGATTTCATCAACACCAGATCTCTCCTAAAAGAAATGCTAAAGACAGTTCTTCGATCTGAAAGAAAAGGACATTAATGAGCAATAAAAAATCATCTAAACATACAAAACTCACTGGTAAGAGTAAATACAGAAAAAAAAAACGCTAAATAACACTGTAATTGTGATATGTAAACTACTTGAGTAGAAGGGCTAAAAGTTTAACCTATCAAAAATAATAACTACAAAAACTTTTCAAGACATAGATAGTATAATAAAATATAAATGGAAACAACAAAAAGAAAAAGTGTTGAGTTTTTGTTTTCTCTTTGCTTGTTTATTAATTTGTTTATGCAATCAGTGATAAGTTGTTATCAGTTAAAAATAATGGCTTATATTATTTGCAAGCCTCATGGTAACCTCAAATTTAAAAACATAAAACAGATACACAAAGAATTTTAAAAAGCAGTGTGTTAAAACATATCATCAGATAAAAACACCTTCACTAAAAGGAAGACAGAAAGGAAAGGAAGAAGAAAGAAAATGCCACAAAACAACTGGAAAACTAATAACAAAATGGTAGGAGTAAGTCCTTAATTATCAATAATAACTGCAAGTGGAACAAACTCTCCAATCAAAAAACATAGAGTAACTAAATGCATAAAAAAAACAAGACCCAGTGCAATCATCTGTTACCTATAAGAAACACATTTCCGAGGGAGGAACCAAGATGGCCAAATAGGAACAGCTCCAGTCTACAGCTCCCAGCCTGAGCAGCTCAGAAGACGGGTGATTTCTGCATTTCCATCTGAGGTACCGGGTTCATCTCACTAGGGAGTGCCAGAGAGTGGGCGCAGGTCAGTGGGTGCGTGCACCGTGCCTGAGCCGAAGCAGGGCGAGGCATTGCCTCACTCGGGAAGCGCAAGGGGTCAGGGAGTTCCCTTTCCTAATCAAAGAAAGGGGTGACGGACGGCACCTGGAAAATTGGGTCACTCCCACCCGAATACTGCGCTTTTCCAACGGGCTTAGAAAATGGCGCACCACGAGATTATATCCTGCACCTGGCTCAGAGGGTCCTAGCCCACGGAGTCTCACTGATTGCTAGCACAGCTGTCTGAGATCAAACTGCAAGGTGGCAGCCAGGCTGGGGGAGGGGCGCCCACCATTGCCCAGGCTTGCTTAGGTAAACAAAGCAGCTGGGAAGCTCAAACTGGGTGGAGCCCACCACAGCTGAAGGAGGCTGGCCTGCCTCTGTAGGCTCCACCTCTGGGGGCAGGGCACAGACAAACAAAAACACAGCAGTAACCTCTGCAGACTTAAATGTCCCTGTCTGACAGCTTTGAAGAGAGCAGTGGTTCTCCCAGCACGCAGCTGGAGATCTGAGAACGGGCAGACTGCCTCCTCAAGAGGGTCCCTGACCCCTGACCCCCGAGCAGCCTAACTGGGAGGCACCCTACAGCAGGGGCACACTGACACCTCACACTGCAGGGTACTCCAACAGACCTGCAGCTGAGGGTCCTGTCTGTTAGAAGGAAAACTAACAAACAGAAAGGACATCCACACCAAAAACCCATCTGTACATCACCATCATCAAAGACCAAAAGTAGATGAAACCACAAAGATGGGGAAAAAACAGAACAGAAAAACTGGAAACTCTAAAAAGCAGAGCGTCTCTCCTCCTCCAAAGGAATGCAGCTCCTCACCAGCAACAGAACAAAGCTGGATGGAGAATGACTTTGACGAGCTGAGAGAAGAAGGCTTCAGACGATCAAATTACTCTGAGCTACAGGAGGACATTCAAAGCAAAGGCAAAGAAGTTGAAAACTTTGAAAAAAATTTAGAAGAATGTATAACTAGAATAACTAATACAGAGAAGTGCTTAAAGGAGCTGATGGAGCTGAAAACCAAGGCTCGAGAACTACGTGAAGAATGCAGAAGCCTCAGGAGCCGATGCAATCAACTGGAAGAAAGGGTATCAGCAATGGAAGATGAAATGAATGAAATGAAGTGAGAAGGAAACTTTAGAGAAAAAAGAATAAAAAGAAACGAGCAAAGCCTCCAAGAAATATGGGACTATGTGAAAAGACCAAATCTACGTTTGATTGGTGTACCTGAAAGTGATGGGGAGAATGGAACCAAGTTGGAAAACACTCTCCAGGATATTCTCCAGGAGAATTTCCCCAATCTAGCAAGGCAGGCCAACGTTCAGATTCAGAAAATACAGAGAACGCCACAAAGATACTCCTCGAGAAGAGCAACTCCAAGACATGTAATTGTCAGATTCATCAAAGTTGAAATGAAGGAAAAAATGTTAAGGGCAGCCAGAGAGAAAGGTCGGGTTACCCTCAAAGGGAAGCCCATCAGACTATAACAGTGGATCTCTCAGCAGAAACCCTACAAGCCAGAAGAGAGTGGGGGCCAATATTCAACATTCTTAAAGAAAAGAATTTTCAACCCAGAATTTCATATCCAGCCAAACTAAGCTTCATAAGTGAAGGAGAAATAAAATACTTTACCGACGAGCAAATGCTGAGAGATTTTGTCACCACCAGGCCTGCCCTAAAAGAGCTCCTGAAGGAAGCGCTAAACATGGAAAGGAACAACTGGTACCAGCCGCTGCAAAATCATGCTAAAATGTAAAGACCATCAAGACTAGGAAGAAACTGCATCAACTAACGAGCAAAATAACCAGCTAACATCATAATGACAGGATCAAATTCACACATAACAATATTAACTTTAAAGGTAAATGGACTAAATGCTCCAATTAAAAGACACAGACTGGCAAATTGGATAAAGAGTCAAGACCCATCAGTGTGCTATATTCAGGAAACCCATCTCACGTGCAGAGACACACATAAGCTCAAAATAAAAGGATGGAGGAAGATCTACCAAGCAAATGGAAAACAAAAAAAGGCAGGGGTTGCAATCCTAGTCTCTGATAAAAGAGACTTTAAACCAACAAAGATCAAAGAGACAAAGAAGGCCATTACATAATGGTAAAGGGATCAATTCAACAAGAAGAGCTAACTATCCTAAATATATATGCACCCAATACAGGAGCACCCAGATTCATAAAGCAAGTCCTGAGTGACCTACAAAGAGACTTAGACTCCCACACATTAATAATGGGAGACTTTAACACCCCACAGTCAACAATAGATAGACCAACGAGACAGAAAGTCAACAAGGATACCAAGGAATTGAACTCAGCTCTGCACCAAGCGGACCTAATAGATATCTACAGAACTCTCCACCCCAAATCAACAGAATATACATTTTTTTAGCACCACACCACACCTATTCCAAAATTGACCGAATAGTTGCAAGTAAAGCTCTCCTCAGCAAATGTAAAAGAACAGAAATTATAACAAACTATCTCTCAGACCACAGTGCAATCAAACTAGAACTCAGGATTAAGAATCTCACTCAAAACCGCTCAACTACATGGAAACTGAACAACCTGCTCCTAAATGACTACTGGGTACATAACGAAATGAAGGCGGAAATAAAGATGTTCTTTGAAACCAACGAGACCAAAGACACAACATACCAGAATCTCTGGGACGCATTCAAAGCAGTGTGTAGAGGGAAATTTATAGCACTAAATGCCCACAAGAGAAAGCAGGAAAGATCTAAAATTGACACCCTAACATCACAATTAAAAGAACTAGAAAAGCAAGAGCAAACACATTCAAATGCTAGCAGAAGGCAAGAAATAACTAAAATCAGAGCAGAACTGAAGGAAATAGAGACACAGAAAACCCTTCAAAAAATTAATGAATCTAGGAGCTGGTTTTTTGAAAGGATCAACAAAATTGATAGACCGCTAGCAAGACTAATAAAGAAAAAAAGAGAGAAGAATCAAATAGACGCAATAAAAAATGATAAAGGGGATATCACCACCGATCCCACAGAAATACAAACTACCATCAGAGAATACTACAAACACCTCTACGCAAATAAACTAGAAAATCTAGAAGAAATGGATAAATTCCTTGACACATACACTCTCCCAAGACTAAACCAGGAAGAAGTTGAATCTCTGAATAGACCAATAACAGGATCTGAAATTGTGGCAATAATCAATAACTTACCAACCAAAAAGAGTCCAGGAACAGATGGATTCACAGCCGAATTCTACCAGAGGTACAAGGAGGAACTGGTACCATTCCTTCTGAAACTATTCCAATCAATAGAAAAAGAGGGAATCCTCCCTAACTCATTTTATGAGGCCAGCATCATTCTGATACCAAAGCCGGGCAGAGACACAACCAAAAAGGAGAATTTTAGACCAATATCCTTGATGAACATTGATGCAAAAATCCTCAATAAAATACTGGCAAACCAAATCCAGCAGCACATCAAAAAGCTTATCCACCATGATCAACTGGGCTTCATCCCTGGGATGCAAGGCTGGTTCAATATACGCAAATCAATAAATGTAATCCAGCATATAAACAGAACCAAAGACAAAAATCACATGATTATCTCAATAGATGCAGAAAAGGCCTTTGACAAAATTCAACAACTCTTCATGCTAAAGACTCTCAATAAATTAGGTATTGATGGGACATATTTCAAAATAATAAGAGCTATCTATGACAAACCCACAGCCAATATCATACTGAATGGGCAAAATCTGGAAGAATTCCCTTTGAAAACTGGCACAAGACAGGGATGCCCTGTCTCACCACTCCTATTCAACATAGTGTTGGAAGTTCTAGCCAGGGCAATTAGGCAGGAGAAGGAAATAAAGGGTATTCAATTAGGAAAAGAGGAAGTCAAATTGTCCCTGTTTGCAGATGACATGATTGTATATCTAGAAAACCCCATCGTCTCAGCCCAAAATATCCTTAAGCTGATAAGCAACTTCAGCAAAGTATCAGGATACAAAATCAATGTGCAAAAATCACAAGCATTCCTATACACCAACAACAGACAAACAGAGAGCCAAATCATGAGTGAACTCCCATTCACAACTGCTTCAAAGAGAATAAAATACCTAGGAATCCAATTTACAAGGGATGTGAAGGACCTCTTCAAGGAGAACTACAAACCGCTGCTCAAGGAAATAAAAGAGGATACAAACAAATGGAAGAACATTCCATGCTCATGGGTAGGAAGAATCAATATCGTGAAAATGGCCATACTGCCCAAGGTAATTTACAGATTCAATGCCATCCCCAACAAGCTACGAATGCCTTTCTTCACAGAATTGGAAAAAACTACTTTAAAGTTCATATGGAACCAAAAAAGAGCCCGCATCACCAAGTCAATCCTAAGCCAAAAGAACAAAGCTGGAGGCATCACACTACCTGACTTCAAACTATACTACAAGGCTACAGTAACCAAAACAGCATGGTACTGGTACCAAAACAGAGATATAGATCAATGGAACAGAACAGAGCCCTCAGAAATAATGCTGCATATCTACAACTATCTGATCTTTGACAAACTTGATAAAAACAAGCAATGGGGAAAGGATTCCCTATTTAATAAATGGTGCTGGGAAAACTGGCTAGCCAGATGTAGAAAGCTGTAACTGGATCACTTCCTTACACCTTATACAAATATAAATTCAAGATGGATTAAAGACTTAAACATTAGACCTAAAACCATAAAAACCCTAGAAGAAAACCTAGGCATTACCATTCAGGACATAGGCATGGGCAAGGACTTCATGTCTAAAACACCAAAAGCAATGGCAACAAAAGCCAAAATTGACAAATGGGATCTAATTAAACTCAAGAGCTTCTGCACAGCAGAAGAAACTACCATCAGAGTGAACAGGCAACCTACAAAATGGGAGAAAATTTTCGCAACCTACTTATCTGACAAAGGGCTAATATCCAGAATCTACAATGAACTCAAACAAATTTACAAGAAAAAAACAAACAACCCCACCAAAAAGTGGGCAAAGGACATGAACAGACACTTCTCAAAAGAAGACATTTATGCAGCCAAAAAACACATGAAAAAATGCTCACCATCACTGGCCATCAGAGAAATGCAAATCAAAACCACAATGAGATACCATCTCACACCAGTTACAATGGCAATCATTAAAAAGTCAGGAAACAACAGGTGCTGGAGAGGATGTGGAGAAATAGGAACACTTTTACACTGTTGGTGGGACTGTAAACTAGCTCAACCATTGTGCAAGTCAGTGTGGCAATTCCTCTGGGATCTAGAACTAGAAATATCATTTGACCCAGCCATCCCATTACTGGGTATATACCCAAAGGACTATAAATCATGCTGCTATAAAGACACATGCACACGTATGTTTATTGCGGCATTATTCACAATAGCAAAGACTTGGAACCAACCCAAATGTCCAACAATGATAGACTGGATTAAGAAAATGTGGCACATATACACCATGGAATACTATGCAGCCATAAAAAATGATGAGTTCATGTCCTTTGTAGGGACATGGATGAAATTGGAAATCATCATTCTCAGCAAACTATCGCAAGAACAAAAAACCAAACACCGCATATTCTCACTCATAGGTGGGAATTGAAAAATGAGATCACATGGACACAGGAAGGGGAACATCACACTCTGGGGACTGTTGTGAGGTGGGGGGAGGGGGGAGGGATAGCATTGGGAGATATACCTAATGCTAGATGACGAGTTAGTGGGTGCAGCACACCAGCATGGCACATGTATACGTATGTAACTAACCTGCACAATGTGCACATGTACCCTAAAACTTAAAGTATAATAATAAAAATGAATAAATAAATAAATAAAAAAGACTTGGAAAAGAAATAAGACAGAAAAAAAGAGGAACACATTTCCTCTATAAAGACATATATAGATTGAAAATAAAGGGATGGAAAAAAATATTCCATGCAAACAGAAAACAAAAAAGAGCAGAAGTAGCCATATTTATAGAAGACAAAATTGATGTATTAGTTCGTTTTCATGCTTCTAATAAAGACATATGTGAGACTGGGAAATTTATAAAGGAAAGAGGTTTAATAGACTCAGTTCCACATGGCTGGGAAGACCTCACAATTATGGTGGAAGGAAAAGGAAAAGCAAAGGTACATCTTACATGGTGGCAAGCAAGAGAGAAGTGTAGGGGAACACTCATTTATAAAACCATCAGATCTCCTGAGACTTATTCATTACCATGAGAACTGTATGGGGGAAACTGCCCCTGTGATTCAATTATCTCCACCTGGCCCCACCCTTGGCACATGGGGATTATTACAATTCAAAGTGAGATTTGGGTAGGGACATGGAACCAAACCATATTATTGCATCCTTGGCCCCTCCAAAATCTCAAGTACTCACATTTCAAAGCCAATTATGCCTTCCCAACAGTCTCCCAAAGTTTTAACTCATTTCAGTATGAACTCAAAAGTCCAAGTCCAAAGTCTCATCTGAAACAAGGCAAGTTCCTTATAGCTAGGAGCCCATGAAATCAAAGCAAGTTAGTTATTTCCTAGATACAATGGGGATACAAGCATTAGCTAAATTGGAGAAATTGGCCAATTTCAAATTGGAGAAATTGGCCAAAATAAAGGAGCTACAGGCCCCATGCAAGTCCAAAATCCAGCAGGGTATTCAAATCTTAAAGCTCTGAAATGATTTCCTTTAACTCCATGTCTCACATCCATGTCACACTGACATAAGAGGTGGGTTCCCATGGTCTTGGGCAGCTCCGCCCCTGTGGCTCTGCAGAGTACAAACACTCCTGGCTGCTTTCACAGGCTGGTGTTGAGTGTCTGCAGGTTTTCCAGGTGCATGGTGCAAGCTGTCAGTGGTTCTACCATTCTGGAGTCTGAAGGATGGTGGCCCTCTTCTCACAGCTCCATTAGGCAGTGCCCCAGTGGGGATTCTGTGTGGGGCTCTGACCCCACATTTCACTTCCACGCTGACCTAGAAGAGGTTCTCCGTGAGAGCTCTGCCCCTGCAGCAAACCTCTGCCTAGACATCCAGGCATTTCCATACAACCTCTGAAATCTAGGCAGAGCTTCCCAAACCTCAATTCTCAACTTCTGTGCACTGGCAGGCCCAACACCACATGTAAGCCACCAAGGCTTGGGGCTTGTACTCTCTGAGTCAATGGCCTAAGCTGTACCTTGGCCCCTTTTAGCCATGGCAGGGATGCAGGGCACCAAGTCCCAAGACTGCACAAAGCTGCAAAGCACTGGGCCTAGCCCACAAAACCATTTTTTTTTCCTAGGCCTCCTGGCTTGTGATAAGAGGGGCTGCTGTGAAGACCTTGGACATGCCCTGGAAACATTTTCCCCATTGTCTTGATGATTAGCATTTGGATCCTCATTACTTATGCAAATTTCTGCAGCCAGCTTGAATTTCTCCTCAGAAAATGGGTTTTTCTTTTATACTGCATAATCACGCTGCAAATTTTCTGAACTTTTCTGCTCTGCTTCCCTTTTAAATATAAGTTTCAATTCCAAACCATATCTTTGTGAATACATAAAACTGAATGGTATTAAGAGCACTTTTGACCAGTTCCCAAGAAGTTCCTTATCTTCATCTGAGACCACCTCAGCCTGGACTTCATGGTCCATATCACTATCAGCATCTTGGTCAAAGCCATTCAACAAGTCTCTAGGCAGTTCGAAACTTGCCCACATCTTCCTGTCTTCTGAGCCCTTCGAGTCTCTGGGAAGTTCCAAACTTTCCCACACTTTTCTTTCTTCTTCTGAGCACTTCAAACTGTTCCAACATCTGTCTGTTACCCAGTTCCAAAGGTTGTTTCCATATTTTTGGGTATCCTTATAGCAGCACTCCACTCTTCTGTGGTACCAATTTACTGTATTAGTCCATTCTCACACAGCTAATAAAGGCATACATGAGACTGGGTAATTTATAAAGGGAAGAGGTTTAATTGACTCACAGTTCCACATGGCTGGAGAAGTCTCACCATGACTTACAATCATGGTAGAAGGGGAAGCAAACATGTTCTTTACACATGGTGGCAGGAGAGGGAAGTGCTGAGTGAAGGGGGAAGAAAGCCCCTTTAAAACCAACAGATCTCATGAGAACCCATTCACTATCACAAAAACAGCATGAGGATAACCACCCCCATGGTTCAATTACCTCTCACCAGGTCCCTCCCATGACACATGGAGATTATGGGAACTACTATTCAAGGTGAGATTTGGGTGGGGACACAGCCAAACCATATCAGAGGTGAACAAAATAATGCCTTTTGTAGCCATTTGCACACGTGTGTGTATATGAAGATTTCAGAGAGTGAGAAACATCACAAAGAATAATAAAACAAGCTGTGAAGACGGAATATTAGGAGTAAGTGGGGAATGCTAAAAAATAAAAAATAGTCATGGAAGCCCTCCTTAATAAGATGAGATATTCACAGAGACATAGATGAAGTGAGAGAATGAAACACCTCAACATCTTGAAGTAGAGCCTGTTCGCAAAGGTCAATAAGTACAGAAGCCCTAAAGCAGGAGTGTTTTTGGCCTTTTGAGAAACAGCAAGGAGGCCATAAATGATGGGAAGAATCGTAAGGAATGAGGTCAAAGAGGTAAGAAGGAGTCAGATGTTGCAGGATCACAGAGATTATTGAAGGGACTTTGGTTTTGCTTTTAGTAAGGTGAGAAGTAATTCAAGAATTTTCAGCAGAAGAGTGAAATGTATTATTTGCATTTTAAAAGGATAACTCTAGTGAAGTAGGAAATCAGGAAATTGGAAGCTGTTACAACACATCCTTACAAGGGAAGAGATGATGGTTGCTAGGAGAAGGGATTACTGTGGATAGCTACCATGTGGACAGATTCAGGATGTATTTGGATAGTACAGTCAACAGGATTTGCTGAACGTGGATGTATTTGGACAATAGAGTAAATTGGACTTGCTGATGTATGGATTGTGATATGAGAGGAAGGAAAAGGTCAAGGATGATTCTAAGGTTGTTTAATCTGAACAATGTGGTAAATACTAATGCTTTTTGACACAAGAATAATACAGAGTGGTCGCAGAAGAATAGAGAATTCCAGGCAGGAATTTTGCATAACTAGCAAAAGGAAACTTTTGAAAGAGCTACATAAGCTAGGGTCTGAAAAACAGGATGTGTGCCAACCTAAGACTGACTGAACCCAGATTGGGTCCAATCTGGTGCTAAATTTGACCTAGGTTTCACCTAGGACCTCATTACACACTCATTAACATACTAAATCACACACCCACCAGCACCATGACAGTTACAGGAATAACCATATCTCATGTGAAAGTGAATGGCTCCACAGTGCTGAAAAATCTTCACCTTTTTTCCAGAAATCTTTTTTTCATACAGAGTCTCACTCTGTCACACAGGCTGGAGTGCAGTGGCACAATCTCCACTCACTTCAACCTCCACCTCCTGGGTTCATGCCATTCTCCTGCCTCAGCCTCCCAAGTAGCTGGGATTACAGGCGCCCACCAACACGCCTGGCTAATTTTTGTATTTTTAGTAGAGACGGGGTTTCACCATGTTGGCCAGGCTAGTCTTGAACTCCTGACCTCAGGTGATCTGCCCACCTCAGCCTCCCAAAGTGCTAGGATTACAGGCATGAGCCACCACATGCAGCCTTTTCCAGAAATCTTTATGAATATTTCACCACTTAGATAAAGAAACCTATAAGAATAGAAGCCTCAAATTTCATTGGATGTGAATTTCTCCCCAGGACACTCTCACTTCCCTTTCTTGTGTACTTTTTGCTTTGGAATAAATCTCTGTACTTTCACTATTTTCCAACTCTTCCTTGAATTCCTTCTTGCAATCGTGTCAAGATCCTGGACACCAGCAGGAGTCAAAGTCCTATGGGCATTTGGGGAGCTCCCCTAGCCCACTAGTATCACCTTTATGGTCATCCAGCCAAGAGACTTGTCATCCCCATTTTAGGACCAGCAGCAGTTGTTATGTCTCACTTTGACCTCAGTCAAAGTCTTCTCATTCCCTGAAGTTATTGCTAATTTCTTCCTTGTTCCTCAGAGCTGACTACAGCTTGAATCCCCTCAGTCATAGTGCCTCTGCTCTCTCTGACTGGAGAGCAAACCTTGTTTGCCCTGATGAGTGACAAATGGAGGTGGAAAGGTTTCAACCTACACCAAGTAGTTCTGAGATGCCACAGTCTTTCCTGACAGGAGGCTAATGAAGGCAGTAGGCTAAAGTCTCATACTATGCAGTGCTTGGCTAGCCTCCTAGGAGCACTATAACTTTTCCCAGGAAGAGTCTTCCATTTTCTCAAGGAACCAGTTGTGGCAAGACACTGACCCCAGTTGGGAACTATTTTCTCTTTCCCATCTTTCTTTAAACCTTGCTTTTGCAATTTTTATCTTCTGTGCTTCTTCCTCATACTTCACACAAAAGCTCAGTAAACTTTTTGGACACAGCAAGATAGGCCTCTTAGATATTGCCCTCTGGAATGCCAAATCCAGGCCTATGGTTCTTAAGATGTCCTTTCGAGGTCCTTCTTTATTGGCCATGCTGAATCATCTCTATTCCCAAGTTTTACTTGATAATAAATGTTCAGATAGATATTGCATGCTCACTGCTTTCAAATTAGACCTGCAACTCATCCTACTTGCCCTCAAAAGCCCTCCCATTTTCAAAGCCTCGGGGGCTGTGAACACCTGAGCAATGCTAGGGCTCCAGGGAAACACCTGGATGCCAAACACATGCTCAGCCAGTGATCATCTCTTTAAAAGACAAAAATAATTTCCCATACAAGTGTCAGTATCCCCTCAAACCAGAAGCCAGGCAAGGACTCCAATCTCTAATTAAGAAGTTTTTGAAACATGGCCTCATGGTTCCATGTCAGTCTCCTTGTAATACTCCTATCTTCTCTGTTCAAAAACTAAATGAAGAATTTCATCTAGTTCAAGACTTATGAGCCATTAATGAGGCTGTAATTCCCTCACATCCTATGGTGCTAACCCTTATACCATACCTATCCAAATACTGAGAGACACCAATTGGTTTACTCTATTAGATCTTAAGAATGCTTTCTTTTGTATTCCTTTGCACCCTGACTCTCAGTATTTGCTTTTTGAGAGGACTAATCCTGAAACTAATATTACCCAGAAGTACACCTGGATGGTACTGCCTCAGAGCTTTAGGAATAGCCCTTACTAGTTTGAAAATGACTTGGCATGAGTATTAAGGGACCTAGAGCTAGAAAATGGAGCCATATTCCAATACGGGGATGACATCCTTGTATGCAGTCCACTAAAGAGGACTCAGATAAGAATCCCATTCAAGTCCTAAACTTCCTGGGAGAAAGGGGGTATCAGGTTTCTCCATCCAAGGCCCAGATTTCCAAACTGGAAGTAAAATATCTAGGGTACATCCCAAGCCTAGGAAACCAGATCTTGTCTGTTGAGTGAAAGGAGGCTGTCTTAAAGGGGGGAACTCCACAAATGAAGAAGCAACTCTGAACTTTTCTAGGTATGGCAGGATTATACAGGATTTGGATCCCAGGTTTTGGGCTCATTACTAAGCCATTGTACGAGGCCCTAACAAGACCAGACCATGAACCACTCAAATAGTCAGGGAAATAACAAGAAGCTTTATCTTCTAGCTGAAGAAAGAGGGGTTTGCACAGAAATAAACCACACCTGATGTTCTTATATTAACATTTCAGGATTAATTGAACTGCAAGTTTGAAAGATTTACCAACAGGCTACCTGGCTACATAATTTCAATAACCCCACCACTCAAACCATCTGAGACTCTGTCAAAGGATACCTACCAAGTGTGATCTGGTTCCTACATTTCCTGGGACCTTTAATAGCTACCTTATTACTACTAATCTTTGGTCCTTGCTTGTTTGGCCTCCTTGTAAAGTTTGTGTCTTCTAGGTTGCAACAGTTCCATGTCAAAATTTTGGTCATGCAAGGATTCCAACCAATCCCTGCCTCAGATTCAGACTCTCCTGATGAATCACCCTTGGGACCCTTAGACCAGGCAGCTGGAGACTCCCATTCCCTTTCCAGGCAGGGCCAACACCCCTAATCAGCAGGAAGTAGAAATAGAAGACTAACCTCCTCCCTCATCAACACTTAAGAATAAGGAATGGTGTTTTAGTCCGTCCTCACACTGCTATAAAGATACTACTGGAGACTGGGTAATTTATAAAGAAAGGACATTTAACTGACTCACAGTTCTGCATGACTGGTGAGGCCTCAGGAAACTTACAATCATGGCAGAAGGTGAAGGCGAAACAAGGCATGTCTTACATGGTGGCAGGCAAGAGAGACAGAGGCAGGGAAGTGCCAAATACTTGTAAAACCATCAGATCTCATGAGAACTCCCCCCACTATCACAAGAACAGCATGGGAGAAACTGCCCCCATGATCCACCAGGTCTCTCCTTTAACACACGGGGATTATAATTTGAGATGAGACTTGGGTGGGGACCCAGAGCCAAACTATAGCAGATGGAAATCTCTGAGAGGGGAAAATGAGACAAGAATAATACAAGGTGGCTGCAGAACAATAGGATAATCCAAGCAGGAGTTTCACATGACTAGCTAAAGGAAGATGTCAAAATAGCTGTATATGCTAGGGGTTAAGACCCTGAAAAACCATAACGTTGGCCAAGCTGGGTAAGACTGACTAGACTCAACATAGTGCTAGATTTGATCTAGGTTTTACCTAGGACCTCATTATACACTCATTAACATACTAAATCACATACCCACCAAGGCCATGACACTTCCAGGAACACCCATATCTGGTGTAAAAATGTGTGGGACCATAGTGCTGAGAAATCTTCACTTTTTTCCAGGAATTTTCATGAATATTCCACTCATTGGTTAAAGAAAGCCATAGGCCAGTTGCAATGGCTCATGCCGGTAATCCCAGCACTTTGGGAGGCTGCAGCAGGCAGATCACTTGAGATCAGGAGTTCAAGACCAGCCTGGGTGACATGGTGAAACCTTGTCTCTAATTTTTTTAAAAAAAGAAGAAAATAAAGGAAAAAAAAAAGAAACCCATAAAGGTGGAGGCCCCAAACCCTGTCAGGTGTGACTCTCTTGAATACACATGCACCCCCCCCTTTCTTGAGTGTGTACTTTTCGCTTTCAGTAAATCTGCATTCTTTCACTATTTTCCAACTTGTTCTTGAATTCTTTCTTGCAACAGTGTCAAGAGCCTGAACACCAGCCAGGGTCAAAGTCCCACCAGCATTTGGGAACCTCCCCTAGCCTGAGAGGAAAACTCAAAATTTAGTTTTGTATTTGTTAAATTTGACAGGTCTTTTAGCCATCTAAAGGAAAATGATAGCAATGAGATTTTTGAGTCTAAAGCTCAGAGGAGGGGTCAAGGCTGGTAATATAAATTCTGGAGTTGCTAGCATAAAAATGGTATTTAATACCACTGTACTAGATAAAATCATCTAGAAAATGAATATAGAGCAAAGACAAGCTACAGAGTGAAATCAGTTTCCCTGGAAGCAGAGCTTGAGATAAGGATTAGAGGCACTTGATTTATTGAGAAGTCTCTCCTCAAGAAAAACTTGTAAGGCCACGAGGGAAACAAAATGAAAAAGGGGAAAATCTGAGTAACAATATGGTCTCAGATAAAATATGGCCTTCTCCTAATCCTTGGTTGGGGCATGGGTGGCTTAGAGCCTCTGGGAGCTAAGTTGACCCACCCTGAGGCAAGGAAGATGGGAGGCTAAGAAATACAAGATCAAGGTGCAAACCAATTCAGTGCCTGATGAGGGCCCTTTTCCTGGCTTGCAGATAGCTGCCTTCTTCCATGTCTTTACATGGCAGAGAGAGAAAGATCTGGTCTTTCTTCCTCTCTTTATAAAGATACTAATCTCATCATGGGGGCCTCACTCTCATGATCTTATCTAAACCTAATTATTTCCCAAAGGCCTCACCTCCAAATAGCATCACAATGGAGGTTAGGGTTTCAATATATAAATTTGGAGTGGGGGGACACGTCAGTACATAGCATGCTTCATTGTCTCATTATACTTTACTTACAAAACACAAATTTAGATATAAAATTATTAAGTGTGCAACTACAGTGTTGAATGCCAGTGAAGTTGATCCTGCTAATGGGAATGATCCAGCAGACTGGGAAAACCACGAGTAAAAAACACAGAGAAAGAACAATTCAGAAGTAAAGTGTTTGCATAGATGAGAAAAGATGGGATTCTTTTTTTTTTTTTTTTTTTTTTCTGAGACAGAGTCTCGCTCTGTTGCCCAGGCTGGAATGCAGTGGCACGATCTTGGCTCACTGCAACCTCCACCTCCTGGGCTCAAGTGATTCTCCTGCCTCAGCCTCCCAAGTAGCTGGGACTTTGGGCATGTGCCAACATGCCCAGCTAATTTTTTTTGTATTTTTAATAAAGACGGGGTTTCACCATGTTAGCCAGGATGGTCTCAATCTCCTGACCTTGTGATCCGCCCGCCTCAGCCTCCCAAAGTGCTGGGATTACAGGTATGAGCCACCGCAGCCGGCCCAAGGATGGGATTCCATGCAGAAGTAGAAGGGTTGACCTTAAATAGGAGCATTAATGGTTTATTTCGTGTAATAGGAGAGGAAGCAGAGTGTATCTGTACATGTGCTGGTAAACTGTTTGATGTGGTTATGAGAGCAGGTGATAGTCCTCTTCTTATTGCTTCTGTTTACTCATTGGTATTAGAACATTATTATCTAAAAAGGAAAGGAATGGGAAAAACGAGAGAAGGGAGAGAAAAATATGTAGGTAGGTTTGAAAAGAGAAAAAGTATGTAATATTCATCTAGGAATGTTTATGAAGCGGGTAAATATAGTAAGATTTCTAGAACCCTCATGAGGGTTGGTCAATTTGAAATGAGACCAGTCAGTCTTTAGCCACATCTCCCCTGGGAACAGATGCAGAGTAGTCAACAAGTTAGATGTAAGTGTGATGGAATTCTGCCAGCTGAGAATAGTGAAGGAAAAAGGGGCAAGACTGTTGAAGGTATATGCAAAGGAATGATTATAGTAATGAAACATGGAATCTAAATCATTCAAGGAGCAGAAGTGAGGACATGAAGGGGTAAATAGAGTAAAGATAGTAGGGCAATGGATTGGAGATCCTAGTGGCCTCAAGGAATTGCTGAGGTTGGGGTATCAAAGACTGAACTGGAAAGATAATTACAGTGAAATGATCAAATGGAGGCTGGACAGTTAGTCAGGAATTCTAGAGTTCTGGCTGTGCCATGTGAATTCATTCAGTTCTAGGGAAGTTTGGTGCCATCTGATAGCAGTTTTCAGTATTGGCCTCAATATTGGGTTATATTCTGGCCTCTGGCTTGCTTAGACTTTCAGAAAGCAGAAGTTATCCAGGAATTTCCCATTTACCTTGGCACCCATTTCAGCAGCCCCGGTTAGGATTTGGGGGAACAAACCCACTGCCTCCCAGTTTTTCAAAGAGTTATCTGCTGTTTGTTCACCTGGCCTTACTTTATTGTCTCTATCCCCTACCCCATAGAAGATAGCTCATATACATTTGAGAATGGGTACTGAGTAAAAGACCAGAGCCAACAGTCAATTAGATAATATCTAGATTCAAGTTACTGAAGCGTTTCTTATCCCAAGGCAGTATTGTATTTTAAGTCACAAGCCTGATAAAAATGGTACGGAAGAGTTCTGAGAACTGCATACTGGAGCCCACCAATGTTTACAGGTTCAGGAGATAAGGAGAAACTAGCAAAGGAAAAAGACATAGAGACCAGTGAGGTAGGAGAAAATCTAAGGAAGTGGGATATCCTGAAAACCAAGTGAAGAAAGTGACTCCAGAAGGAGGAAGTGATCAGCTATGTCAAATTGTGCTGCTAGGTCTAGTAAGATGAAGAATAAGAACTAACCATTGGTTTTAGCAAGATAAAAAGTAATTTTGATAGAGTTGTGGAGCAAAAGCCTGAATGGGGAGGGTTTAAGAGAGAATGGGAAGATGAGAACTGGAGGCATTAGGTCCATACAGTGTAAGTCTTTTGAGTTTTGCTGTGAAGAGCAATGAAATGGGATGATAGTTAGGAGAGGAAATGGAGTTGAGTTTTTTTAAAGATGAGAGTGATAATATCACATTTATATACAGATGCAAATGACCAAGCAGAAAGGCAAACGTTGATGTAGAAGAGGAAAATAAGAATTACTAAAGTAATACCTTTGAGTAGGCAAGAAGGAATGGATTCTGTGAGACATATAAGTGGAAGATTTGGCCTTATGTCAGAAAAATGGACTGTTATCTACAAATAATGGCAGGTAAGCAGAGTATAAAGGTGTAGATACTAGTAGGTAGAAAGAGGTGGTAATGAGAGTTTGTGCACATTCTATTCTGATTGCTTCAATTTTTCTTTTCTTTAGAATCTCCTGAGTTATACAACTTGTGGAAGGGAGCCATTGGTACATGTTAATTTCCATTTTTTAAATCAAGAATCTGTTTTCTTCCTAGCATTTATCACTATTTTTAAAAAACATGCCTATTTCTCCTTGTTGTTACATGTAAATCCTATTGGAATGGTAACTCTTGAGCAAGAATACTGTGTTTTTTCACTGCTATGTCCCCGTTACATTAAGATGTGGGACATAAGTACCTTACCTCATAAGGTAAGAAAATGTCACTCTAATATTAAAATAAATTAGATGTTACATAGAAAAACTGTAGAAATATTTACTAATAGAAACAATACTCATTAAAATCTATGTAAATGTGTAATTGATAGAAATTGCACTGTCTTTAAAGTTGTATTAAGAAGTTTAATATATCTATCATGTCTCATTGGGAAACTACCAATTTAAATGAATACATGAAAAATATAGTATGGAAATTTTTATCATGCTAAGTCATTCAAAATGGAAGGTTGTATAATAGCTTTTGTGGAGTTGGTTAAAAGCGAAGTTGGTTGGGACGCTCAGCATTTGACATATTACTTGGCATACAAGTGGAGCAAAACAACTATTTTCATTCCAAATAATTTGATGACAGTATTTTTACCAAAAAGAATTGTTAACCAGTTTCTAGAAGAACTTCTGATTAATCAGACAGAACTATTACAAGGGTAAAAAAGGCAATTGATTAGACTACTAACTTTTTGGGATCAGCTCTTTTTTGCACTTAATTTATGTCACCAAATTTAATTTCATGAGTGGATATAACCACCATCTCTGTGCAGATGATCATTAGAAATTACAGTAGCAGACATTCTGCCCACTGAAATTTATGATTGGCATTGGAATTCACAAACTAGTTCCTGTTGACTTTGGCTAACAGAGATCAGTGCCCTAAAATCAGATGCTTCTAGGTAAATTTACAAAATCAGGTTTCTAAATCTGTAAAACTAAATATATCAGATAACGCCAAGTAGACTTTTATTTGTGAATGGTGTCTCCTGGAGCTGTTTAATGTGACATCTCAACTAGAAGATAAACTAACTCCTGGAGGTCCAATTATTACATAACAGTTACTTTACAAAATGACCACGTTTGACTTCTGATAGCCTAGGAATTTAGCATCTGTTAATGAGCTAGAACTGAAAGGCAGTTATCAACACTTTAAGGAGCATACATCCCCAATTCCTAGGACAATACTTAAGGAGGAAAACAAAAGACTTAGTAGTTTACTAAATTTGTAGGGAAACAAATAAGGTATGTTGTCAGCAAATAAGATTATGAATACTATTTAATATATAGTATTTATATATGTACATAAAAATATATGACTTATATATGTATATAAAATATATATTGTTTACATATAATTTATATATAAATAAAATAGTATTTATGATACTATGTATACTGTATAAATTAAATAATATATATTATTTATATATAAATTAAATAGTATTCATAACATATATATAAACCTGATACTGAAAGGAATTTCAAAGTTAATTTCCTGACGTTCGAGAATTGGGAACACTACTGAGTGAATCTGGGAAAGTCTTACACTAATAGGAAACTAGCCTTTTTTTTTTAATGGCAGCACAGCTGAAGGACACACTTAAATGTTACTCATATTCCACATTGGTATTTGCATCAGTCAGGATATGTTAGATTATACTGCAGTAACCAAGAACTCCAAATGTTGGTGGCTTTAGATAATACAAGTTTATTTCTTACTCAGGATAGAGTCAGGGGAGGGTCCTGCTTTACATATTCTCACTCCGGGACTTAGGCTAATAGCCACAAGGTGGAACACTGCTTATTGTTGTGGCATATGGGATATGGTGCACTTGTCTTAAAGGCCTCTGTCCAAAGGTGACATGTGTCACTTCTTACATTTCATTGGCCAAAGCAATTTACAAGTCACATGACCACACTCCTAAGGAGTAAGAAAGTACAATTTTATCATATGTTCAAAGGAAGAGAACTAGAATATTTGTTAAAAGACTTTATGACTATCATGATAGGAAAAAGGAGATTCATAAAGGATAGGAATAGGAAGCATTACATTAAGACATAAATTGGAAGAGAAGTTGCTAGTGATTCAGTGACTAAAATTGAGAAAAGGTAAATAAATATTGAGGATTGGAGTCATCAAATCAAGTACCAACAATCCAGTCAGCCAAGAGGTGGGAAATATGTCGACTCTCTTAGACTCAGAAGGTGAACATCGGCCAGGTGCGGTGGCTCACGCCTGTAATCCCAGCACTTTGGGAGGCCGAGGCAGGGAGATCACGAGGTCAGGAGATCGAGACCATCCTGGCTAACATGGTGAAACCCCGTCTCTACTAAAAATTGAAAAAAAAAAAAATTAGCCAGGCGTGGTGGTGGATGCCTATAGTCCCAGCTACTCGGGAGGCTGAGGCAGCAGAATGGCTCGAACCTGGGAGGCGGAGCTAGCAGTGAGCCGAGATCCAGACCGGGCAACAGAGCGAGACTCTGTCTCGGAAAAAAAAAAAAGGTGAACATGAGAGTCACGGAGTTTTGTGTTTTATGTGATCAGGAGTGGGCCAGAGTTCTGAAAATGAGAGACGAAAAGGAAGTTAGGACTTTTTAGAGTGATGTAAATATTCCCTATTTTGACTGTGATGGTGTATGCATTTGTCAAAGCTCATCAAAATATGAGCCTTATTGAATATAAATTACATCTCAATAAAGTTGATTATTTAAAAAGCAGCTAAGGGGGCCAGACATGGTGGCTCACACCTATAGTCTCAGTACTTTGGGAGGCTGAGTAAGAGGACTGCTTGAGGTCAGGAGTTCAAGGCCAGCCTAGTCAATATAGCAACACTCTGTCTCCACAAAAATTGTTTTTTAAAGTAGTTAACAGACTTAACACTTGTTGAAAATCTATTTTTGTGACAAAGGCCATGATAGACATTTAAATATATTTCAATTAAAGCCCACAAGAATCTGACAAGTTCATAGGATGTAAGGCTCAGAAGAGTTCAGTAATTTGTTTAAGAACATATAATCAGAAGGTAAAAGAATCAAGATATCAATCCAAGTATTATTGACTCCTAAGCTTGTGCACAAAGTTAATGCAAGAAAATAGAAAAGTAGGCCAGGTGCAGTGGCTCAAACCTGTAATCCTAGCACTTTGGGAAGCCGGGGCTGGTGGATCACTTGAACTTAGGAGTTCAAGACCAGCCTGAGCAACACGGCGAAACTGTCTCTACAAAAAAATACAAAAATTAGGGGGAGGAGCCAAGATGGCCGAATAGGGACAGCTCCAGTCTACAGCTCCCAGCGTGAGTGACGCAGAAGACAGGCGATTTCTGCATTTCCATCTGAGGTACCAGGTTCATCTCACTAGGGAGTGCCAGAGAGTGGGCGCAGGTCAGTGGGTGCACGCACCGCGCGTGAGCTGAAGCAGGGCGAGGCATTGCCTCACTCGGGAAGCGCAAGGGGTCACGGAGTTCCCTTTCCTAGTCAAAGAAAGGAGTGACAGATGGCACCTGGAAAATTGGGTCACTCCCAACCGAATACTGCGCTTTTCCAACGGGCTTAAAAAACTGCGCACCAGGAGATTATATCCCGAACATGGCTCGGAGGGTCCTATGCCCACGGAGTCTCACTGGTTGCTAGCATAGCAGTCTGAGATCAAACTGCAAGGTGGCAGCGAGGCTGGGGGAGGGGCGTCCGCCATTGCCCAGGCTTGCTTAGGTAAACAAAGCAGCTTGGAAGCTCAAACTGGGTGAAGCCCACCCCAGCTCAAGGAGGCCGGCCTGCCTCTGTAGGCTCCACCTCTGGGGGCAGGGCACAGACAAACAAAAAGACAGCAGTAACCTCTGCAGACTTAAATGTCCCTGTCTGACAGCTTTGAAGAGAGCAGTGGTTCTCCCAGCACGCAGCTGGAGATCTGAGAATGGACAGACTGCCTCCTCAAGTGGGTCCCTGACCCCTGACACCCGAGCAGCCTAACTGGGAGGCAATCCCCAGCAGGGGCAGACTGACACCTCACATGGCCGGGTACTCCAACAGACCTGCAGCTGAGGGTCCTGCCTGTTAGAAGGAAAACTAACAAACAGAAAGGGCATCCACACCAAAAACCCATCTGTACATCACCATCATCAAAGACCAAAAGTAGATGAAACCACAAAGATGGGGAAAAAACAGAGCAGAAAAACTGGAAACTCTAAAAAGCAGAGCGCCTCTCCTCCTCCAAAGGAATGCAGTTCCTCACCAGCAATGGAACAAAGCTGGATGGAGAATGACTTTGACGAGCTGAGAGAAGAAGGCTTCAGACGATCAAATTACTCCGAGCTACAGGAAGACACTCAAACCAAAGGCAAAGAAGTTGAAAACTCTGAAAAAATTTTAGAAGAATGTACAACTAGAATAATCAATATAGAGAAGTGCTTAAAGGAGCTGATGGAGCTGAAAACCAAGGCTCGAGAACTACATGAAGAATGCAGAAGCCTCAGGAGCCGATGCGATCAACTGGAAGACAGAGTATCAACGATGGAAGATGAAATGAATGAAATGAAGTGAGAAGGGAAGTTTAGAGAAAAAAGAATAAAAAGAAATGAACAAAGCCTCCAAGAAATATGGGACTATGTGAAAAGACCAAATCTACATCTGATTGGTGTACCTGAAAGTGACTGGGAGAATGGAACCAAGTTGGAAAACACTCTGCAGGATATTATCCAGGAGAACTTCCCCAATCTAGCAAGGCAGGCCAACATTCAGATTCAGGAAATACAGAGAATGCCACAAAGATACTCCTTGAGAAGAGCAACTCCACGACATATAATTGTCAGATTCACCAAAGTTGAAATGAAGGAAAAAATGTTAAGGGCAGCCAGAGAGAAAGGTCGGGTTACCCTCAAAGGGAAGCCCATCAGACTAACAGCAGATCTCTTGGCAGAAACTCTACAAGCCAGAAGAGATTGGGGGCCAATATTCAACATTCTTAAAGAAAAGAATTTTCAACCCAGAATTTCATATCCAGCCAAACTAAGCTTCATAAGTGAAGGAGAAATAAAGTACTTTACAGACAAGCAAATGCTGAGAGATTTCGTCACCACCCGGCCTGCCCTAAAAAAGGTCCTGAAGGAAGCGCTAAACATGGAAAGGAACAACTGGTACCAGCCGCTGCAAAATCATGCCAAAATGTAAACACCATCGAGACTAGTAAGAAACTGCACCAAATAACGAAAAAAAAAACCAGCTAACATCATAAGGACAGGACCAAATTCACACATAACAATATTAACCTTAAATGTAAATGGGCTAAATGCTCCCATTAAAAGACACAGACTGGCAAACTGGATAGAGTCAAGACCCATCAGTGTGCTATATTCAGGAAACCCATCTCACGTGCAGAGACACACATAGGCTCAAAATAAAGAGATGGAGGAAGATCTACCAAGCAAATGGAAAACAAAAAAAGGCAGGGGTTGCAATCCTAGTCTCTGATAAAACAGACTTTTAACCAACAAAGATCAAAAGAGACAAAGAAGGCCATTACATAATGGTAAAGGGATCAATTCAACAAGAGGAGCTAACTATCCTGAATATATATGCACCCAATACAGGAGCACCCAGATTCATAAAGCAAGTCCTGAGTGACCTACAAAGAGACTTAGACTCCCACACATTAATAATGGGAGACTTTAACACCCCACTGTCAACATTAGACAGATCAACGAGACAGAAAGTTAACAAGGATATCCAGGAATTGAACTCAGCTCTGCACCAAGCAGACCTAATAGACATCTACAGAAATCTCCACCCCAAATCAACAGAATATACATTCTTTTCAGCACCACACCACACCTATTCCAAAATTGACCACATAGTTGGAAGTAAAGCACCCCTCAGCAAATATAAAAGATCAGAAATTATAACAAACTGTCTCTCAGACCACAGTGCAATCACACTAGAACTCAGGATTAAGAAACTCACTCAAAACTGCTCAACTACATGGAAACTGAACAACCTGCTCCTGAATGACTACTAGGTACATAACGAAATGAAGGCAGAAATAAAGATGTTCTTTGAAGCCAATGAGAGCAAAGACACAACATACTAGAATCTCTGGGACACATTGAAAGCAGTGTGTAGAGGGAAATTTATAGCACTAAATGCCCACAAGATAAAGCAGGAAAGATCTAAAATTGACACTCTAACATCACAATTAAAAGAACTAGAGAAGCAAGAGCAAACACATTCAAAAGCTAGCAGAAGGCAAGAAATATCTAAGATCAGAGGAGAACTGAAGGAAATAGAGACACAAAAAACCCTTCAAAAAATCAATGAATCCAGAGGCTTGTTTTTTGAAAAGATCAACAAAATTGATAGACTGCTAGCAAGACTAATAAAGAAGAAAAGAGAGAAGAAGCAAATAGATGCAATAAAAAATGATAAAGGGGACATCTCCACCAATCACACAGAAATACAAACTACCATCAGAGAATACTATAAACAACTCTATGCAAATAAACTGGAAAATCTAGAAGAAATAGATAAATTCCTGGAGACATACAGCCTCCCAACACTAAACCAGGAAGAAGTTGAATCTCTGAATAGACAAATAACAGGCTCTGAAATTGAGGCAATAATTAATAGCTTACCAACCAAAAGAAGTCCAGGACCAGATGGATTCACAGCCGAATTCTACCAGAGGTACAAGGAGGAACTGGTACCATTCCTTCTGAAACTATTCCAATCAATAGAAAAAGAGGGAATCCTCCCTAACTCATTTTATGAGCCCAGCATCATCCTGATACCAAAGCCTGGCAGAGGCACACAAAAAAAGAGAATTTTAGAGCAATATCCCTGATGAACATCAGTGCAAAAATCCTCAATAAAATACTGGCAAACCAAATCCAGCAGCACATAAAAAAGCTTGTCCACCATGATCGAATGGGCTTCATCCCTGGGATGTGAGGCTGGTTCAACATACGGAAATCAATAAACGTAATCCAGCATATAAACAGAACCAACAACAAAAACCATATGATTATCTCAATAGATGCAGAAAAGGCCTTTGACAAAATTCAACAACGCTTCATGCTAAAAACTCTCAATAAATTAGGTATTGATGGGATGTATCTCAAAATAATAAGAGCTATCTATGACAAACCCACAGCCAGTATCATACTGAATGGGCAAAAACTGGAAGCATTCCCTTTGAAAACTGGCACGAGACAGGGATGCCCTCTCTCACCACTCCTATTCAACATAGTGTTGGAAGTTCTGGCCAGCGCAATCAGGCAAGAGAAAGCAATAAAGGGCATTCAATTAGGAAAAGAGGAAGTAAAATTGTTTCTGTTTGCCAAAGACATGATTGTATATCTAGAAAACCCCATCATCTCAGCCCAAAATCTCCTTAAGCTGATAAGCAACTTCAGCAAAGTCTCAGGATACAAAATCAATGTACAAAAATCACAAGCATTCTTATACACCAACAACAGACAAACAGAGAGCCAAATCACGAGTGAACTCCCATTCACAATTGCTTCAAAGAGAATAAAATACTTAGGAATCCAACCTACAAGGGACGTGAAGGACCTCTTCAAGGAGAACTACAAACCACTGCTCAAGGAAATAAAAGAGGATACAAACAAATGGAACAACATTCCATGCTCATGGGTAGGAAGAATCAATATCGTGAAAATGGCCATACTGCCCAACGTAATTTATAGATTTAATGCCATCCCCAACAAGCTACCAATGACTTTCTTCACAGAATTGGAAAAAACTACTTTAAAGTTCATATGGAACCAAAAAAGAGCCCGCATTGCCAAGTCAATCCTCAGCCAAAAGAACAAAGCTGGAGGCATCATGCTACCTGACTTCAAACTATACTACAAGGCTACAGTAACCTAAACAGCATGGTACTGGTATCAAAACAGAGATATAGATCAATGGAACCGAACAGAGCCCTCAGAAATAATGCCACATATCTACAACCATCTGATCTTTGACAAACCTGAGAAAAACAAGCAATGGGGAAAGGATTCCCTATTTAATAAATGGTGCTGGGAAAACTGGCTAGCCATATGTAGAAAGCTGAAACTGGATCCCTTCCTTACACCTTATACAAAAATTAATTCAAGATGGATTAAAGACTTAAATGTTAGACCTAAAACCATAAAAAGCCTAGAAGAAAACCCAGGCAATACCATTCAGGACATAGGCATAGGCGAGGACTTCATGTCTAAAACACCAGAAGCAATGGCAACAAAAGCCAAAATTGACAAATGGGATCTAATTAAACTCAAGAGCTTCTGCACAGCAAAAGAAACTACCATCAGATTGAACAGGCAACCTACAGAATGGGAGAAAATTTTTGCAATCTACTCATCTGACAAAGGGCTAATATCCAGAATCTACAATGAACTCCAACAAATTTACAAGAAAAAAACAAACAACCCCATCAAAAAGTGGGCAAAGGATATGAACAGACACTTCTCAAAAGAAGACATTTATGCAGCCAAAAGACACATGAAAAAATGCTCATCATCACTGGCCATCAGAGAAATGCAAATCAAAACCACAATGAGATACCACCTCACACCAGTTAGAATGGCAATCATGAAAAAGTCAGGAAACAACAGGTGCTGGAGAGGATGTGGAGAAATAGGAACACTTTTACACTGTTGGTGGGACTGTAAACTAGTTCAACCATTGTGGAAGTCAGTGTGGCGATTCCTCAGGGATCTAGAACTAGAAATACCATTTGACCCAGCCATCCCATTACTGGGTATATACCCAAAGGATTATAAATCATGCTGCTATGAAGACACATGCACACCTATGTTTATTGTGGCACTATTCACAATAGCAAAGACTTGGAACCAACCCAAACGTCCAACGACGATAGACTGGATTAAGAAAATGTGGCACATATACACCATGGAATACTATGCAACCATAAAAAAGGATGAGTTCATGTCCTTTGTAGGGACACGGATGAAGCTGGAAACCATCATTCTCAGCAAAATATCACAAAGAGAAAAAACCAAACACTGCATGTTCTCACTCATAGGTGGGAATTGAACAATGAGAACACATGGACACAGGAAGGGGAACATCGCACAGCGGGGCCTGTTGTGGGGTGGGGCGAGGGGGGAGGGATAGCTTTAGGAGATACACCTAAGGTTAAATGATGAGTTAATGTGTGCAGCACACCAACATGGCACATGTATACATATGCAACTAACCTGCACATTGTGCTCATGTACCGTAAAACTTAAAGTATAATAATAAAAAAAAAGAATCTGAAAATTCACTCCTCAGAGTGTGTGTCAGAAGGAATACAGCATGTTCTCTCTTCAGATGTCCTCTGGAGGTCAGGTGCCACGCTTGTTCAATACCAGACCTTGTCTACTCAAAGGTAGCTTTTTGCGTCTGCAGGGAAGCCCATACGAAGCTATAGTGTAGTATTGTCTTTACATGAATCAACAAATTAGCAAAATAAAGGAATCAAAGAAAAAAAAAACCTCCAGGCCAAGCATGGTGGCTCATGCCTGTAGTCCCCGCATTTTGGGACGCTGAGGCAGAAAGATTGCTTGAGCCCAGGAGTTCAAGGCCAGCCTGGGCAACATGGTGGGACCCTGTCTCTAATTAGTTAATTAATTAATAATTAAAAATAAACTTGGAAAACAAAACCAGGGAGAAACTAATGAATCGATGTGTTACACCTGCATATACTGAACGAAAGTATAAACCAAGTATATCTCAAAATAAAACCCAGCCCTAAAAGCTCTTTCTGGAAAGTAACAAATTCTATACAACCATAGGATTATTAGGTATAAGGTATAAAAATCAGGATATTAATATAGTCAATTGTTATGCCCATAGGCTTCTGAGAATTCATTTAAACATACATTATCAGTGATTACTCAATATAAGCTCTCTTTAACAACAGGAAAATAAAGCTCAGCAGAACATCATGTCTCATACCTGTAATCCTAGCACTTTGGGAGGCTGACGGGGGAGGACTGCTTGAGCCCAGGAGTTCAAGTACAGCCTATGCAAAATACCAATACCTCAGCTCAAACAGACAAAGATTCTTATGTTCTGGTTAGTTTGGGTTTCTTTATTCAAAGCAATAAAATTTGTAATTTTCTCCCTAAAAAATCTGCACCTATTTCATTACATTTCCTCTTAGTTATGGTTTCAATGCTGTTGTGAATAATACTTTCTTTTCCATTATGTTTTGTAGTGGTTATTACTGGTTTGTATAAAAAGTATTGATTTTATATGTTGATCTTGAAGCATAGTGTACTACCTTGCATGTGGTAAGAGACCAATAACTGTTTAATATTATTTCTATGTAGACAATGATATCATCTACAAATAATGACATTGTTATCTTTCTTTTTTCTAATTCCCAAATTTCTTATTTCTATTTCTTCTTACATTACATAGTCGGGGATCTCCAGCACTAAACAACAGAATTAACAGCATCTTGTTTCTAACTTAAATGGAAATGCACTGTTTGATAGTTACTACAGGTTTTGGTTCTCTCTAACAGGTAACTTAGCTAGTTTTCCTAGTTTGCTGAGATTCTTGTGTCATGTATCATGAATAAACATGATAATCATGTGGTTTATTCATGTTTATCTATATCAGCTGAGATAATCATATGTCCCCCCATTAATCAGATAATATACCTACTATGTGCCCACAAAAGTAAGTAAATAAAAATCAGATATATAGCATAACATTAATGAATTTTTGGATGTTGGATCATTTTTGCACTACAGAGATAAATCCTACTTAGTCATGATATGTTCATATTGCTAACTTTAGTTTGCTTGTCCAATCATAAGAGTGATCACACAACACCTTTTTCTTATACTCCCCTTTCTAGTTTTAGTATCAAGTTTATACTATCTTAATAAAAATGAGTTGCATTGCTGTCTTTTTCTATTGTCTGAATTAGTTTATATATGATAAGACTCACCTATTTCTTGAAAGAACAAATCTATAAAACCATCCAGAGCTTGAGGCAGTGTGGTTGGAGGGCGGTTGATAGTTTATTCAGGTTTACACTTTCCCCTTGATACAATTTTCGTGATTTACATGTTTCTAGAAAGTGTCTGCTTTATTTCTATACTCACAAAACTTTTCGTGCATTCTCTGATTTTTTTAAATATTCACTAAATCTATAGTTATCCCTTTTTATTATAATACTGTTTATACATTTTCTCATCTTTTCCTCAGTCTCGCTAGAGGTATATCTATTTTATTAAATAATCAGCTGTGTTTTTGTTTGTTTGTTTGAGACAGAGTCTTGCTCTGTTGCCCAGACTGGAGTGCAGTGGTGCAATCTTGGCTCACAGCAACCTCCACCCTGCACCGGGTTCAAGTGATTCTCTAGCCTCAGCCTCCCAGGTAGCTTGGATTACAGGTGCACCACCACGCCAGACTAATTTTTGTATTTTTAGTAGAGACGGGTTTTGCCATGATGGCCAGGCTGGTCTCAAACTTCTGGCCTCAAGTAATCCTCCTGCCTTAGCCTCCCAAATTGCTAGGATTACAGGTGTGAGCCACCATGCCCAGCCTCATCAGCTTTTGACTTTGTTAATTCCATTACTTATTTTCTGCTACATTAATAGCGGAATCTTTTGTTCCTTCCTTGTACTTTATTCAGGTTTACTCTGGTTGGTTCATTGCTTTTTAAAAATCTTTCTGAGCTAGGTATTTCACCGTTTTTTGATTTTTGAAAAAGATGTGTTCAAGGTAATAAATTTCCCCTAAGTCCACTAATTCTAATATGTGGTTTTTTATTAAAGAGTTCAAAATATTTTGTTTTGATTTCTTCTTTAACTTACAAATCACTGGAGTTCATTTCTAAGTTTCCAAATGCATGGAAACTTGTTATTAGAGAACACAGTATGTTATATAATATTAGTTCAAAAAAATTTGATGAGGTTCTTCTTTTGACCTCAAATATAATTTTTGCAAATATTCCATGTATACTTCAATTTAAAAATTATTTTCTCTATTTACTCTGCACAGATGTATATTTTATCACCCTTACTAATTTTGTTGTTAATCTATATTATTAATGTTTTCTTACTGAGGTACTGATTTCTGAGAGTATTACATTAAAATTACCTAGTGTGATTGTAAATTTGTCATTTTTTCAATATATCTGTTATTTTTGCTCTTTATGGGCCCTGCTTCTGTTATTAAACACAAATATTTTCCATCTCTTTATTTTCAATGTTTCTGTATTGTTTTGCCTTGTGATTCTTGCAAGCAACATATCTGATCATTTTTTAGAAGGCAATTTTGTGATGAGTGATGTTTATCTGATTTCTGTCATATTGTCCCATGTGTCCTGTTTACCAATTCATTTTTCTTTTTTTCATTTTGGATTGATACATTTTCCTGTTTCTTTTGCTTCCCAACTGCTACTGTAGTGTCCACAGCAGCTAACACGTGAAATATTTCTCATGATTGGTAATTTTATAAGCCTCTCACTCTCCCTCAATTGCAGCTTTACTGAAGGATGACTGATTTTATCTCTAAAATACCTTCTAAGACCCATTAAAGAAACTTCATGCTTGCTACCTAGTTTGTATGTTGAGGAAGACCATTCCAGATATACTTACAAATTTTGGTGAGAATCTGTTTAGTCTTTTTCACATGATACGGTAACAGAAAATTGACCATATTTTAATATGTGTATGTAAAGAATAATATGTATATAATAATGGAACTATTTAAAATCTAGTTAACAACAAATTAATAAATGCCAGGTCTGTCCCATAGACCCTGGCTGACAGATGAAATGAGTACTCAGACACAGGTATGCAGTTTAAGAGCAGCTAGGTGACTGCCTGGCTCTAGTGGCCAGAGAGCAGCCTCAAGAAGCTGGAGCTGCTTGTTTTTATTCAGTGCAGGCACAATGCCAAAAACCTGGAGTCAACACAACCTGTAGGTAATTCACATTTTTTTTCTCCTTTCTGAGAACTTCATGTGCAGATGATCAAAGGTCAGTTCCTGGTCAACATAAGTAAACAAGCCTGTTTAAGATTAATTACCCCACACTCCCTTGTACCTACTCCTTGACCTCTGACTCAGGGTTATAGAACAGCTGCCTTCAGCTATTCTCCCCCAGGGCTCTGCAGAACCTTCTGACCTTTGAGAAGGTTTGCGTCCTTTCCCTATAGTTTTTCCCACTACTCTGACGGATCCCCCACAAATAAAAGGTATTCTGCTTTACTTGATAATCTTATTTTTTATAATTTCTATGAAAACCCTATCCTCTTGCCATTGTTTTGAAACCTCAAAAGTATTCCTTGTAAAGGGTTTCCAAATATATGACCTGGAGAACAAAACAGAAAAATCAAAAGAAAGACAGTACTCCAGGGGAAAAATATCAAATTTGGATAAATTGATTAATACAGTAAAAGTCCAACATGACTATTAATCAAAATATGCAAATTAAAATGTTACAAATTTTCATCTATTAACTTGTCAAAGATGAAAAAATAAGGAAAGTTGGGAAGAAATTGCTATTGATTAAATTAGGTAACTTGTATGGTATTTGACATGTAGTTGGCACATAGTAATTATTTAATAAATACTACTAAATGTATTATTGCTCTTAATATTATAATTTTATTTGACAAGGCTAGTGGGAATGTTAACTGGTAAAATATTTCTAGAGATTATATCAAAATCCTTAAAAATGTTTATTCTCGGCTGGGTGCGGTGGCTCACACCTGTAATCCCAGCACTTTGGGAGGCCAAGGTGGGCAGATACCTGAGGTCAGGAGTTTGAGACCAGCCTGGCAACATGGGGAAACCCCATCTCTACTGAAAATACAAAAAAAAAAAGCCGGGCATGGTGGCATGTGCCTGTTATCCCAGCTAATCAGGAGGCTGAGACAGGAGAATCGCTTGAACCCATGAGGTGGAGGTTGCAGTGAGCCAAGATGGCGCCACTGCACTCCAGCCTGTGTGACAGAGCAAGACTCTGTCTCAAAAAAAAAAAAGTTTATTCTCTTTGACCCAGGAAGTATGTGAATTTCAGGATTATGTGCCAAAGAAATAACTGGATAAGTACACAGTGATACAAGTTCAATGATGGTTATTTCACCACTGCTTAAAAAAGTAAAAATATTAGTCTATATAGTCAACAATATGAAATTGGAAAACTAAATTCTGATATTTAGTATATAGTTTGTGAAAACATTAAAAACGATGGCAATTATATCTTTATGGGGGAAATGTTCATGATTACTATATTTTCAAAAGGCAAATATAAAATTATACATATAATAAAACTCAACCTTTCCTCCAGAAAAACCTCAACTTTGTAAAAATAAGATTATAAATATATGTCTGTATTCTATGCACTAAATTATACAAGCTATATATCAAATATTAACATAATTTATTTTTGTATTTATCTTAATTTGTGGGGTTTTAAAATAATTAGCCCGTACTTATAATCTTATGAATCAATCTTATTTTAAAAATAAGTCAGTTTAAACCTGTTGTGGCAATTTTGCTATCATTCCTGTCCCACTCTCCTTCTTGTTCTTGTTCTTAGCTATTTTGGCTATGTTAAACTTGCCTTTGTTAATCCCGGATACTGATGAGTTGTTGCTGTGCTATGATTTTGACCTCCCGGTAACTCAACCACTTATGATCTTAATCTCAGAGTTTTAACTTGATTCTCCTGGTTGAAACTTTCCTGGTTCCAGTCCATGACTCTTTAACCTATAACCAAATATACACGGCTCCCTTTAGCCTATAACCAAATGTATGCAAGTCCCTCAGTATAAACTGATACTTCCAGTTCAACATCAGATTAAGAGTACATGCTGAGATTTCAAATACTTAGAAATCTATTTTAAGTTTTTGAAAAGCATATATGTAGAAAAACACAATAACTAGACCTGTAGGAAGGAGGTATTATTACATACTGATACTCATTATTATGAAAAACTGTTAAATCATTATTATGAAATCTTATTACAGACCGATCCTGGTTCAAAATACTCACATCGCCAAGAATTTTTAACTATCTGAAGCTCAAGTCTTTGAAGTATGATAGTGGGGAGAATGAGTAATGGCTTATTCAGGTTTTTTCCCTCTTCTTGATGTAATTATGGTAATTTCTACAGTTATGGAAAAGTATGTTTTGTTTGTTTCCAAATTTATTAACAAAACTTTTCATAGCACTCCTGTGGTTTTTAAAAATCTCTCCTAAATCTGTAGCTATTCCTCCTATAAAGTCTAAAACTGTTTAAACATTGTATCTTTTATCAGTCTTGCTAGAGGCACGCCTATTTTTAGTTTTTTTTCTCAAAAATCAGTTTTTAATTTTGTTGATTCCACTGTTTGTTTTCTACTACACTAATTCCTGTTCTTGTACACAAATGCTTATAGCAGCTTTATTTGTAATACTCATAAACTAGAAACAACCTAAATATCCATCAATGAATTCTGGTATATCCAACAAAATGCTACTCGGCAGAAAAGGAACAATTAGTGATACTCGAATATGAATGAATCTTAAAATTATGGTAAATAAGTAAGCCAAAAAAGGTACATACTGTATGATTCCATTTATATAAAATTCTAGAAAATGCAAATTAATCTACAGTGACAGAAGCAGATCAGTGGATGCCTGGGAACAGGAATGAAGGAAGGATAAAAAAGGGGCATGAGGAAATTCTGGGGTGATGGAAATACTTGTCATCTTGATTGTGGTGATGGTTTCACAGGTGTATACATATATCAAAACTCATTCAAGTTGTTCAAGTTGTACAATTTAAATATGTAGAGTTAATTGTACATCAGTTATACCTTAAGAGAGCTGTTGGCCAGGTACAGTAGCTCATGCCTGTAATCCCAGCAATTTAGGAGTCTGAGGCAGGAAGACTGCTTGAACCCAGGAGTTTGAGATGAGCCTGGGCAACATGGTGAGACCCCCATCTCTACAAAAACTTTCAAAATTAAAAAATTAGCCAGAAGTGGTAGCATGTGCCCATAGTCCCAGCTACTTGGGAGGCTGAGGTGAGAGAATCACTTGAGCCCAGGAGGTCAAGGTTGCAGTGACCTGTGATCCCACCTCTGCACTCCAGCCTGGGTAACAGAGAGAGACCCTACTTAAAAAAAAAAAAAAAAGAAAAGGAAAAAATAAGCAGTTAAATAAAAGCTAAAAAGCATAGAGATAGATGAGTACACAAAGCACAGAATCTTTGTAACTAGGCACAATTTAGCTTGATTAGCATAGCTCCCTATAAAAAGGGAAATGGTTCCTTGGTTCTTATGGTTGCAGCAGAGATCTGCTCAGGCTATTTTAAGAGGTTTTACTATGAAGATACGGCTAGACTCTTATGCTACTCCAAGAACAAAGTGCCAAAGTATAATATGGTCTAGTGACAACTGAAACCAGAAGGCAGGTCTTAGAAACAACTAATATAATCATCTCTATTTGAAGATGTGAAGTTTTTATTTTCCTGTCTCTCCTGGTAATTTTATTTTTCTTTACTCATTTTCTCTCTACCCATTGGCTTCCCCTGTTCCTAGTTTCTGTTTCTCTATAACTTTAGCTTGCACATGACAATCATGAGCTATTGGTGAACTTTCAGTTGCCCACAACCAACACCTCTGCTTCTATGACTTAAATTCCCAAGACAGCCAATCTGATTGACTAAATTCATCATTTTGTGCCAGGCTATTGGTAAAATCCTGACTGGCTCATGAATTGACTTCTGTTAGGTCAGACTGCATATCCCTTGGCCCAAACAGCCATAGGCCAGAGGCAGCAAGGTCACTGATAGTTCAGAACACAGCTGCTTGGGGAGCACAAGAGCTACGCAGGGCAAATTCCCATAGAAGCAGATATAAAGGCAACAGCCAGTTCTTGACATCTCTAGTAGACTCACTTTATGCTGAAATTATGTCATCAACCAAGTGACCTACACATAGCCTGTGGGCCTCTTGTTGGTCGTATCAACTGAAGAAAAAAATAAATCAAACTTTTAAAAAATAGTTTTATTCAGAAGTCTTACTGAGGACTGTAGACCACAGACTACAGCATGGGAGCTGTTCTGTCAGACTGCTTCAGCACAATATTTCAGCTCATGGCTAATAAATAGGTAGCAGGAGTTTAGTATGTGAAAAATCATACCAAAGTTGGGTACAGTAGTACATCTGATTTATTCCATCAGATGCTATCTTATGTGCAGGAAAAGTCAAGGACAAGGGTCATTTTTCTTTCAAGGAATATAGTGACTCAGGCAAGAGATGTGGGGGTATGGTGATGTGCTCTATCTTGTTTGTCCTCAAAGCATCCCTCTGTCTCAGAATCAGAGACTTTGTGAAATCATGCTGGCAAGCAGAAATGAGCAAGTATGACTTCTTATCTTTGCTACTTTGTCTCTCAGGCATCTCCTTATATGACCATCTTATTCTGACTCTTGCCAACACAAGAGTTCCATTAATATTACTGTTTGGTCTCAGATATTTCCAGTTTCTTTTCAAATCCCTCCAGGTATAGTCCTCTCACTCTAGTTCTGGATTATGCTCTATTCTTTGGCTGTCAAAGGATTTTGGCATTTGAAGGTGGCATTTACTAAGCACAGTGTGTCTGATCTAACCATATAAGCATTCTCTTTGTCCTTCTATTGGTTTCCAAGACCTAGGAAATCCTACTCTTGCCCCTAACTTGTTTCTCTCTGTTTTCTGACTGGAAGAATGTACACCACATGGTAAAGACTGGTTTTACCCTTTGGTAAATCTCAGCTCCTTCACCTATTATGGTCCAAATTAGAATCTGAGTTTACTATCTGATCTTATTTGGGAAAACTGATAATTTCATATTTCTGAGTCTGCAAAGTTAAAAAGGTCTATCTGTGGTTCCAAGGTGACATACCTCCTAAGGGCCACCTAAAAATGAATATACAGATTAATCTTTCAAATGTAAAAGAAAGAAGTCGTTAAGAGAGAAAACCTCACTAAGTATTAGTTCCTGGGATCTAAGCCAAATAGCTACATCTAGTGCCTGAAGTAGGATCAACAATTTTTAAGCATGACTTTTGCTCTATAAACAGAAGTGTCAATGAATGTGAAACTGGCTTTTCACTGGCAAGGCTGACAAAGCCTTAAGTAACACCAGATGCTTGGCAGTGGTACAATCATAAATTACTTTCGTATGAAATAACTTTTTATAAAAACATAATGTAATGTGCCCAGTTCTATTACTATTGCTACAGAAGACAAAACAAGCATTTGAGAAAAAAAAAAAAAAAAAAACATGGAAAAGAAAAAAAAAATCAGGTACCAAAAAATGCTGTCGTTTAAAAAAAATTAGTTTTATAATTACAATTCAATCATCTTTTTTTCTATTTATCTGAGGGAAAAAAATATGAATGCTACCAAGAGTTTTGCACTTGGCTCAAACTCACCTTCTCTCAAACTACCGTCATAATTCTTAATAATTTCAATATTCACAAAGATGATCCCTCCAGCAACATGGCCTCTCAGTTCTCTGGCTTCCCTTCCTACAGTAATCCTGCTATATACTTCAAAAGCTCACTCCACGATGACAACCTAGACCTTGACTTTACTATAACTGCTCCTGTTCTACCTAACCACTACCCTCTATCATTTCAGCTCATTCTCTCCAATCTTCCAGTTCCATTAACTTTTCAAACTCACTAGGCATGCCAATGTATTGAACCTATTACCTCTGTATTTTTATTCACCCCTCACATCCTTACTTCTCAAGTGTAAAGAAATAGGAGACAGTGTATATTGATATAATAATTTTATACTCTTTCCTCAAACTTCCAACATTTCCTCATTCTCTGCTAATGACCTTATTTCCTATTTCATTGAGAAATAGGAACAATCAGAAGAAAGTCTCCAACTATTTCCTCCATAATGTCTACCAATCTATGGGCATCTAAACTCATATACTCTTACTTTCCTTTCTGCATGAAGGTCTTCTCCTCAGGAATATATGACTACATATAAGATTTTGTATTTAACTCCAAAGGATTCTCAGATCCATTTTAAGTTTATTCAGGAACTGCAGGTTAAGAACCACTAACCTGGAGAACTAAAGATAGCCTATCAATTATATCATATGCCCATGGGTTAGGGAGAGATGCGGTGGAGGCCAAAGCAACTTTATCTTGGGTGCTACTTTGCAATGATGACTTCTGACTCACCCTATTTCTGAGAACACCTGTAAGATTTATATTGTATCTATTGTCCCTTGTGTAAGGACACATAATTAAAGTAAGTCCTGCCCTTAGGTCAAAATGATCTTGATGTTATTATATTTAAATTATGCTATACGTCTCTCTGAGTCACTCTTTCCTTATGGTATATAAGTCCTAGGTCTGGGGAAAATGGCACTGAGATCTGACACTTTGTTGCCCAAGCTGAAGTGTGGTGGCACAAACACAGCTGAATGCAACCTTAACCTCCCGGGCTCGAGCAATCTTCCTGCCTCAGCTTCTCAAGTAGCTGCGTGTACAGGTGTGTGCCACCACACAAAGGAAATTTTTTACTTTTTGTAGAGATGGGATCTCACTATGTTGTCCAGGCTGGTCTCAAACTCCTGGGCTTAAGCCTCCTGCCTTGGCCTCCCAAAGTGCTGAGATTATAGGTGTGAGACACTGTTCTCAACCTTGATGAACATATATGCAAAAATCCTCAACAAAATGTTAGTAAATCAAATCCAGCAGCACATCAAAAAGCTAATCCACCAGGATCAAGTAGGCTTTATCCCTGGGATAAAAGGTTGGTTCAACATATGCAAATCAGTAAATGTGATTCATCACACAAACAGAACTAAAGATAAAAACCACATGATCATCTCAGTAGATGCAGAAAAGTCTTGATAAAAGTCAACATTCCGTCATGTTAAAAACCCTCAACTAACTAGGTACTGAAGTGATGGCTCAAAACAATAAGAGTCATCTATGACAAACCTATACTGCCAACACCATACTGAAGAGACAAGGATGCCCACTCTTACCACTCCTATTCAACACAGTACTGGAATTCCTAGCCAGGGCAATCAGGCAAGGGAAAGAAATAAAAGGCACCCAAGTAGAAAGAGAGGAAGTCAAGATGTTGGAAGTCAGCAACATCTCTCTTTGCAGACAATGTAATTCTATACCTATAAAATCCCACAGTCTCTGCCCAAAAGCTCCTAAGTCTGATAAACCACTTCAGCAAAATTTCAATGTACAAAAATCAGTAGTATTTTCTTTTTTTTGAGACGGAGTCTCACTCTGTCACCCAGGCTGGAGTGCAGTGGCACGATCTCAGCTCACTGCAACCTCCACCTCCTGGGTTCAAGCAATTCTCCTGCCTCAGCCTCCTGAGTAGCTGGGATTACAGGCATGTGCCACCACACCCAGCTAATTTTTGTATTTTTAGTAGAGACAAGGTTTCACCATGTTGGCCAGGCTGGTCTCAAACTCCCGACCTCAGGTGATCCACTCACCTCGGCATCCCAAAGTGCTGGGATTACAGGTGTGAGCCACTGCACCCAGCAAAAATCAGCAGCATTTCTATACACCAACAATGTTCAAGCTGAGAGCCAAATCAAGAATGCAGTCCAATTCACAACAGGCACAAAAAGAACAAAATACCTAGAAATATAGCTAACCAGGGAGGTGGAAGATCTCTACGAGAATTACAAAACACTGCTCAAAGAAATCACACACAACACAGAAAAAATAGAAAAACATTCCATGCTCATGGATAGGAAGAATCAATATTGTTAGAATGACTATACTTCCCAAAGCAATTTACAGATTCAATGCTATTCCTGTCAAACTACCAATGGCATTCTTCACAGAGTTTAAAAAAACAATATTTTAAAATGTATGTGAACCAAAAAGGAGCCCAAATAGCCAGGGCAACCCTAAGCAAAAAGAACAAAGCTAGAGACATCATGCTACCCAAATTCAAACTATACTACAAGGCTACAGTAACCAAAATGGCATAGTACTGGTACAAAAACAGACGTAAAGACCAATGGAACAGAATAGAGAGCCCAGAAGTAAAGCTGCACACCTACAACCATCTGATCTTCAACAAAGTCAACAAAAACAAGCAATGCGGATAAGACTCCCTATTCAATAAATGGTGTTGAGGTAACTGGCTACCCATATGCAGAAAATTAAAACTGGATGCCTTCTTTATATCATATACAAAAATTAACTTAAGGTGGAGTAAAGCCATAAATGTAAAAGCTAAAACTATAAAAACTCTGGAAAATAACCTAGGAAATACCATTCTGGACACAAGCCCTGGCAAAGATTTCATGACAAAGACGACAAAAACAATTGCAACAAAAATGAAAATTGACAAATAGGACCTAATTAAAGTAATGAGCTTCTGCATAGCAAAATAAACCATCAACAAAGTAAGCAGACAACCTACAGAATGGTAGAAAGTATTTGCAAACAAAGATCTAATATAAAATATTTGCAACGAAGGTCAATATCTAGAATCTATAAGGAATTTAAATAAATTAACAAGCAAAAAGCAAACAATTCCGTTAAAAAGTAAGCAAAAGACATGAACAGATACTTTTGAAAAGAAGAGAGACACGTGGCCAACAAGCATATGAAAAAATGCTCATCATCAGTAATCAATAGAGAAATGCAAATCAAAACCACAATGAGATACCATCTCACACCAGTCAGAATCTCTATCATTAAAAAGCCAAAACATAACAGATGCTGGCAAGGTTGTGGAGAAAAGGGAACACTGGCCTGGCACATTGGTTCACACCTGTAATCCCACTACTTGGGAGGCCGAGGTGGAGGATTGCTTGAGTCCCAGAGTTAGAGACCAGCCTGGGCAACATAAAGAGATCCCACTTCTGCAAAAAATTAGCCAGGCACGGTGGCCTGTGCCTGTAGTCCCAGCCACTTGGGAAGCTGAGGAAGGAAGATGGTTTGGGCTGGGGAGGTCGAGGCTGAAGTGAGCCATGATCACGCCGCTGCACTCCAGCCCAAGTGACAGAGTGGCACTCTGTCTCAAAAAAAGGAAAAACAAAAAGAAAAGGGAATGCTTATACACTACTGATGGCAATGTAAATTAGTTCAGCCACTGTGGAAAGCAATGTGGCGATTTCTCAAAGAACTCAATACAGAATTACCAGAAATCCCATTACTGGGCATATACCCAAAGGAATATACATCATTCTACCATAAAGACACACGCACATGTATGTTTATCGCAGCATTATTCACAACAGAAAAGACACGGAGTCAACCTAAATGCCCATCAACTGTAGACTGGATAAAGAAAATATGGTGGCCGGGCATGCTGGCTCATGCCTGTAATCCTAGCACTTTAGGAGGCTGAGGTGGGCAGATTGCCTGAGCTCAGGAGTTCAAGACCAGCCTGGGCAACATGGTGAAACCCCATCTCTACTAAAATACAAAAAAAATTAGCTGGGCGTCGTGGCATGTGCCTGTAGTCCCAGCTACTTGGGAGGCTGAGGCAGGAGAATCGCTTGAACCCGGGAGGCAGAAGTTGCAGTGAGCCGAGATCGTGCCACTGCACTCCAGCCTGGGCAACAGAGCAAGACTCCATCTCCAAAAAAAAATAAAATAAAATAATAAAATATGGTACATATATACCACGGAATACTCTACAGCCATGAAAAGAAATAAGATCGTGTCATTTGCAGCAACACAGATGGCACTCAAGGTCATTATTCTAAGCGCATTTACACAGGAACAGAAAATGAAATATTGGCCCAGCGCTGTGGCTCATGCCTGTAATCCCAGCTACTCCGTAGGCTGAGGCACGAGAATCACTTGAATCTCGGAGACAGAGGTTGCAGTGAGCCGAGATTGGGCCACTGCACTCCAGTCTGGGAGAGAGAGTGAGACCCTGTCTCAAAAAAAGAAAAGAAAAGAAAAGAAAAAATATCAGAAGTTCTCACTCATAAGTAGGATCTGAACATTGAGAGTACACATGGACACAAAGAAGGAAACAACAGACACTGGGGCTACTTGAGGGTGGAGGGTAGGAAGAGGGAGATCAAAAAACTACCTATTGGGTACTACACTTATTATCTGGGTGACAAAATAATCTGTGCACCAAACCTGTGACATGCACTTTACCTATATAATAAACCTGCACACGTACCTCTGAACCTAAAATAATTTTTTTTAAAAAATAAGGTGAATTTAAAAATATGTATATTGATGGGGGTGAAACTTAGAGAAAAATTAGAGTCATGGGACTCATCCCAGCAAGGTGGGAATCTTCAAATGGTTATTAAGAAATGGAATGAATAAAATGGAAATTGATGGGGTTAAAACAAAGGTCTTAATACAACACTACCAAAAGTTCAGTGGACCAAAGGGAGCCCCTGCTGGTCCCTCAACATTAAAGGGCCAATTTTCTGTATTTGCCCGATTGGAGAAATTGTAAAAGAGAAAGCTGACCAACAACTGCCTGAGGTAATGTTGAGGTGGTTAATGAAGATATACAAAGTTCCTTGGCTCAATTCCCTACTGGGAACACAAAGTGTTTTTCACCAGAGGCTTTTTTACAAAATGATCTTGGGTGGAGAAGAAAAGTTTCTGGGTCTAGAACACAAAAATGTAAAGATTGATAGGATTATGAAAGTTAAAAAGTTTATAAATAAACTTTACATAAAGTTGTGACACCTTTACTTAAACGTTTCATGAAAACGGACATTGTATCTGACCAGAGCATGTTTCTCCTACTTAGTACTGCAAACTAGAAGGCATTTCTAGTAATGGTAAATCTGCCATTTAAGCAATATTAACTGGACATGCTAAATGGGAGCCAGTAAATTGCTCAAGCCCTCAGAGGGTAGAGTAGAAGATGGAGTGCTGGTAGGGATGAAACCTCCACTTGATAGCTCTTTGTGGAGTGTTTACTAGGGGTCATGGAAAAGGCCTGTGAGCACCTCCCAACAACCACTACTGGGACTGTGGACTACAGAATTTCTACTTGAGAGGCATTTCTGCCTTGGAATGGGACATTAACAGAAGCTATCCCTATGACTGGAGGACATAAAATGATCTTGACACCTAAAATACACATGCTGTCTGGAGTGATGTCAGAGAAACACTCTAACGGGGATAGCAGTGCCCAGAAGAGTACATAATAAAATGGGAATGGATCTTGCTACCTGAGGAGTGCAAAGAGGATATACTCATGAGCTGCGAGCCTCTTTCTCTCCTAGGACTGATCCTGGAACTGGTGAGGAGTTGCTGGATACCATAGTACCTGACAAACAGCTCTAACCTAAGAGTTGCTTGGCTTGTGGATGGCAGTTCCAAGGTCATCAGGCAACATCCTGTTTGGAAGGCATTACTCTGATTGAAGAAGAGTCAAGAAAACTTTTTTGTTTTGAGCTCTTTATAACTTATAATGATTAAGTGTATTTTTGTAAGCAAAATTTGTCCTTCTCTCTATATGAGTTCTCCCAAATTTGAAAACTATTTGTGTTATTTTATGGCAATATAGTTATGTACATATGTTCAATATGAATTTTTTCTTTTGTAATAGGACACAATTGGAGACACATTATTTTACCAAGGCTTTGACTGGAATGGTCTATTTTCAGACATGATCAATCTGCTTGGGGAATTGAAGTTGACTGCAGAGAGCCAATAAAAAGCCCGTGGAAAGACTGGTTCCCTAAGAAGTTTCCTGACCCGTGGTAAGTAATGAATGTCACTTTCTAACAGGATCAGAAATCTCAAGATATTTTGAGACCTCAAGAAGAGAGAAATTTGTACAGGTATTATAAATGCAGTCTAATGGTGAATCCTTGGCTTTGCTTCTGGCGTTGAGGCTTTAAAACACTGGAATAAAAAATTCTGACAGTTCTAGCAAAGCCAACTTAAAAGGAGCCTATATGGCTGATCACTATTCCTGCTACAATTTATTCAAATAACCAGGCCAATATAATGAGACAAATTTATTTTGCAAATAAATTGGTCCTAGTATAATTTATCCTTGGTAGAAATAAGAAAACTGGAGAAAAAAAAAATCTTAGATTCTAGCCCTGACCACTGCTTTTGAGTTTTTATAATTTGCCTATAATTTGGACTAAATCCTGAATTATTTCCTGGCTACAAGAAGTCTCTAAAAAGGAACTCGGTTTTAATTTTCTTCATGATGCTTTTAGTTGGCTGCTTACTCGAATAGGCTCCTTTCATTTTTGTTCTGGCATACAAATTCTCTTCTGATTGTAATCCTTGTGTGGATTGTATTTCTACTATTCAAATTATTGATGCTATGTATCTTTTGTTGTTTTACTTCCGAGAAAACTAAAGTCATGGTATTCTGAAGACTAGAGAAATTCAACGAAGCCTGTCAATCTCCCTTGTTTGAAATCCCAAGGAGTATGTTGGCAATGAGAAACCAATATGGCCCAGTGGGATTTCAAAGGCTCTGGGACCATTGCAAAAAAGAAGGGTGCGTGAGACTCTACACATGAATTAGTGGAATGTGGAGGACAAAGCAACTCCACCTAGGATGTTAATCCACCATGTGGACTTCCCCTGTTCTGGGAAGGCTTCTAAGATTTCCCCTCTCTCTATTGTTTCTTGTGTAAAAGCATGTACTTACTGTAAATCCTGCCCTTAGATCAAGACAACTTTGACGTTATTGTATTTCAATTGTCCTACATGTCCCTTCTGAGTCACCCTTTCCCTGTGGTATACAACCCCTGGGTCTGAGGGGTAATGGCACTGGGATCCACCACCTTGTCTCACTGCCGCCTGAGATGCAGACAGCGCTTCTGTTTTTAAGTCTCCATTAAATGTTTCTTTTTGAGAAACGTTAATATGTCAGCCTCTTTCTTTAGCCTCTCAGCTTCCTTAGACTTTGGAGCGTAGGTCTGTATAGTCCTGCTTACCTTGAAATAGATGGGTTAGGGAGAAGGAACACCAGGGAGACGTTCGAATTATTTCACCTAAAAATGTAGAGAAGATTTGTGAAACAGTGCTTAATTAATAAAAAGGTATTTCTTGAGAGATGGTTCCATTCCTACTACTGGCAAAAATGTAGATGAAAGATTGTTTGGCATGATGCCAAATATTACCCTATAAATTACTTCCTAATTGCAAAGGGAAAACTATAACTTTACCATAGAAAGAACTGTCTGTCAATAATCAAATGATCAAATAGCATTGTCAACAAAGAGTCAAACTTTGTAAAATATTGAAGAGATTTATTCCGAGCCAAATATGAGTGATTATGGCCCACGACACAGTCCTTGGGAGATCCTGAGAACATGTGCTCAGGGTGGTTGGGGTGCAGGTTGGTTTTATATATTTTAGGGAAATATGAGACTTCAATCAAATACATTTAAGAAATACATTGGTTCAGTTCAGAAAGACAGGACAACTTGAAGCAGGGGTGGAACTGGGGGGGTAGGCGGGGGGAGGTTCCAGGTTATAGGCAGATTTAAACATTTTCTGGCTGACACTTGGTTAAGTTTATCTAAAGACCTGGAACCAACAGAAAGGAAATGTCTGGGTTAAGATTAAAGGATTGTGGAGACCAAAGTTCTTATTGTGCAAAGGAAGCCTTCAGGTGAGAACAGAAAAGCATTCTGTTATCTCTCTCCTTCAGAGAGAAGAGATTGTAAATGTTTCTTATCAGACTTAAGGTCTGTGTTGATGTTAACATCACTGAGGTATAAAGAGGCATGTCCAACCCCCACTTCCCATCATGGCCTGAAGTAGTCTTTCAGGTTAAACTTAAATTTTAGAGTGCCCTAGCCTACGAGAAAGTCCATTCAGATAGTTGGGGGGAATTTAGAATTTTATTTTTGGTTTACAGCAAGCTTGTCCAACCTGCTGCCCACAGACCACATGCAACCCACAGGCCACATGCAGCTCAGGACAGCTTTGCATGCAGCCCAACATAAATTTGTAAGCTTTCTTAAAACGTTATGAAATTTTCTTGCGTTTTTGTTTTGGTTTGTAGCTTATCAGTTACCATTAGTGTTAGTGTATTTTATGTATAGCCCAAGACAATTCTTTTTCTTCCAGTGTGGTCCAGGGAAGCCAAAAGATTGGACACTGCTGGCTTACACCATCACCAATAGTGGGACAAATCTGATATTAAATGCCTCCTAATGTAATACAATATTAACTACACAGTATGACCTTTGAAGTATCCTTATCCAATGTTTAATCTGAACTCCTCAAGCCTCTGGTAACTTGCAACTGATAGGAAATACAAAATCTAGAGGTACAAAATAAATAAAATCGGACAATCCAGCATTAGGGCATTCTTCATGACAACTGCTTGGTATCTTAAATTTGTTTAAAAAGACAGTTATTATTGGGAAAAATGAATCAGATTAAAAGCTTTAGATTAAAAGAAGCCAAAGAAAGTTAAAGCCCAACTTCAATGGGCAATCATTCATAGGATCCTGGTTCAAAAACAAACTATTTACAAAAGGTATTCTGGAGACAACTGGACAACTGGAGAAATGTAAATATTCTCTGGACATTAAATAATAGTAGCGAATAATTGTTAATTTTCATTGATGTGATAAAGGTTATATAGGAAAATGTCCTTGTAGGAGACATATAGCTAAAGTATTCAGAACTGAAGTGTCTTATCTACAACCTACAGATCTGAGAAAAATAAAACCAAAAACCAAAACACACACACATAGGTACACATATAAATATATAAATAAATATGGAAAAATATTTGAATCTAGGTGATAATGATATTGAGAAGAAATTACTCAGGCAGATAGTACGAGTATGGGAGTCCTCAGTGTAAAAAATGAAGTAGAGGTTCCTCTTCAAATGGACTTTCCTTTCCGTCTAATTAGGAATAAACAGTAACTTCTCTTAAAAGCAAAATTTATTCAAAGAACTGTGCTAACATATTGGAGGCCGAAAGAATGAGGTTCGTGATCAACTCAGTATATCACTGGAGGCTATATGAGTAAGCAGCAAACTGTTTCTCATAAATGCAGAACGTTGGCGAACTGACAAACTGCGTATGCCACATAGGAGGACTGCTGAGGGTAGTTATGATCCAGGCACAAATGTTTCTTATGATTAGGCATAATTGAAGCCTGTCAGTAACAATATGAACCTGTGATCAATTAAGCAGCTGACCAATCGTTACTACCTCCTCCCTGCTCCTGTTACCCAAAAAATAGGAAGGGCTGTGGAAGCTCTGTGGCTGCCTTTGCTCACGAGAAGCAGGGAGCTCTCTTCTTCTTCCCTTGGCCCTTTCCTTAAAACAGTTCCTTTTGTCTTAAGTTATCATTTCTACGTTCGTCCCTTCATTTGATCTCACAATGATGGTCTCAAGCAGTAACAGTAGTAACTGCTGTAACGATGGTCTCAAGTAGTAACCGTGGCAGTTGGCCACACTAACATTCTTTGATATCTGTTGGCCGTAATAAAGAAATCAATGTACTTTGTGCTCTTAGCTGCCACATTTTAGCCTAGATATTTGCCCTGGCATGCTTATACTGGTCCAAGGAAGCATTAGGCCATAGCCTGTTTTCTTCCTTATCTGGAGGTGTTTTTACCTTTCTCAGCATTCCACAAGTTGCTTCCTCCTTCCTTTGTTCTCCTCTGTCTTTGCCTCTTTTGGAAAGTTCTAAGTTGCTAGCCAATCAGGACAAGTACAGAGGTCCCCTTCCAGCCAATGGAAACCGGACACGGTAGTAGGGTGCACGTGTCAGGTTATAAATGACCCTGTCTCCTTTATGCGTGTGTCCTCTCGTGGCAAGACTACTAGCGAGCAGCAACCTTTCTGCAGAAAGTAAACTAGCCTTGCTAAGAGCTCCTTTGTCTCAGTGTTGATTTTTGCAACACTGAGCGCCCGTTCCCAACATCAGTAAGGCTTTTCTTTTTAATGAGAAGCAGCCCCAAATCCTTTTCTAAGAGCAGCCTGTAAAGTCGAGCTGCAGGCACAGACAAACAAGGGGGTAGCTTGCTCGGGTGAATGGTGGCAGGAACTACCGACTAGACATGTTTAAGATGAGGGCTCCATCTTCGCTTCTCTGCCAGCCACGTGTACAGTAAGAAGGGGTTACAATAGGCATATGGGTGATTTTGTGCTTTTCGTTCATCTTTTCTGTGTTTAAAATGTTCAGAATAAGAAATTGGAACAAAGGAGACATGAATAGACAATTCCTGATCATCTTTAAGAGTCTGCTTTGTGTTTTACTTACCACCACCACTTCGAAGGCTTTCTTGCCTATACCAGGACAAACTCAGCTCTTTATCCCTTTTCCGAATTTTCCTGGTACTTTCACTTTGAATATAGCACTTAATTAACATTCTGCCTTGTACCTAGGACTAACACACTATAAATTCCCAGAAGACAAAGTAGGGGAATACAATAACAGGATATAGAATTTTAACAGCTAAATTAGATGAATTTATGGGTGACCTTTATTGGGCAAAAGAAAATGTTAAGTTAGTATAAGATTTAGTATAAGCTACCATCTCAAAACTCAGGGTCTCACTGGAAGAGAAAGTGACTCCAGGTAGAATTCCTCAGGGAGACATTCACTTCCATCATTCGCTGAACCAGGAGCTTTGGACAGCCTCGGATTGCACCCGCATATCCAAGGACACCACATCCACATCAGCGGACAAGTCATAAACAGCCTTGGGAATACGCGGAAAGGTCAAATTTACCTAAACAATTAAATTCTCTTTTAAATTTTAAGGAAACACAAGTATGCTTTCGCTTTAGGTAGGGCATTTGAGAGCAAAATGTACTAATACTTTGAATCCGCCAAGCAGACACGATCTGGGTTTGACCGTTCTCTCCGGGTAAAGGTGAAGGCTGACCACGGGGGCCGCTCTCCCTCCAGGCCCCAGCCACGCCCTCTAACCCAGGTTCCCGTCCTGCACCGCGCCGCAAGTACCCCCACAGTTCAGCTCCACCGGGCCCTCCCAGCCCCGCCGCCGTCCCCCTCCCCCGCCCTGGCTCTCTTTCCGCGCTGCTGTCAGCCTCGGCGTCCCACAGAGAGGGCCAGAGGTGGAAACGCAGAAAACCAGACCAGGATTATCAGAGATTGCCCGGAGAGGGGATGCGACCCCTCCCCAGGTCGCAGCGACGGCGCACGCAAGGGTCACTGAGCATGCGTTGGCTACCCGGCGCCGGGGACCGCTCCCACCCCGCCTACCGCAGCGCCCCGTCCTTCCGCAGCCCAACCGCCTCTTCCCGCCCCGCCCCATCCCGCCCACGGGCTCCAGTGGGCGGGACCAGAGGAGTCCCGCGTTCGGGGAGTATGTCAAGGCCGTGACCCGTGTATTATTGTCCGAGTGGCCGGAACGGGAGCCAACATGGCAGCGGGTTTCGGGCGATGCTGCCGGGTGAGAGGGAGCCCAGCGGTGCGGTGGGGCTGGAACATGGGTATTGTGGTGTCGGAGCAGGGGGCCGTGGGCCAAAAATAGGTGCGGCCGGGAGGAGTGGGAAGTCGGGCTGAGGAAGGAGCCAGCCTAGGGGCCCCCAACCTGCTTTCACGCCTCCTACCACCGGACGGAACGGAGCCTAGCGTTTCATTTTCCGTATCCTCCCGTCAGGCGACCCCGTTATAGCCGGCATCCTCTCTTTAGAATATCGTTTTTCTTTCTCTGGTAAACCCTCCAAATATTTACCCAGGGAATCCCACCTTTTTCCGAAGTGACCCCGTCTCTGTGTCAGAACCACGGGAAGAAGAAAAATGGAGCAGCTACTCCTTGAAATACTTAATGTTTAATAAGCTTTTCGTTGTAACATTTCCACGTTGCTTACGGGAAAAAAAAAAAGTAAAAAAAAAAAACCTACTGCAGAATTTTATGTGAACTTGTGTGCATATTCTAGTATTGGATCTTAATAGATTCTAAATAAGTTTGTTACTAGATGAATTTTGGTATCTTAAATATTCTTGATATGTTCACACGACTGCCATTTAGATGTCACTTAAAATTAAGTTAAAGTTATGTCTTGGACCAAGAAAGCTGCGGTTTTAGAATAATCCTAAAGAATTGCTGCCCATGTTTTGCTGGTGTTATACAAGTTAATGTGCAGTGAAGGCAGAAATTGGGAGATTTCAGCTATTTTTAACTCCCAACACCAGAAAAGCAGATTTCTCAACCTCCAAGGAAGGATCTAAAAAAAAACCCGATATAGAAAACTTGCACCCTTTTTCTCTTCTTTAACCCATAAAACTGACACTCTTATATTCCCAAGAAATGCACAAAAGTGTTCAATTCTAGTGGTGGTGTTTCGATATTTGGAATTTCATTGTTCTAGACAGAGAGCCCGAAGTAATAAAACCAATAGTTATATAGCATTAGGCTTTCAAAACATTATCGTACTTTAATCGTCCGAAAATACGCAGTGAGATTAGTCCCATTTTTTGGTTTTGAACGGAAGCTATAAGCAGTTTGTAACCTGTCTGCGGCCACAAATATGGTTGTGGAACCTAGATTCACATTCAGCAATTATAACTCCAGATCCCGTGCTGTTTCTGTTTTCTATTTGCAAACCACCTCTCTAATTAACTGGCTAACTTTGTTATGTAATTAACAGGTTGATGGGCATTGTATTCTGGTAATAGCAACCTTTGCACTTTGTTCTATGTGACATATTTTCCTGAAGTCACATGTGAAGTGACTTTTTTCCCTATTTAAATTCCCTCGGTTGGCCAGGTGCGGCGGCTCACAGCTGTGATCCTAGCACCTTCGGAGGCCTCGGCGGGTTGATCACTTAAGGCCAGGAGTTCGAGACCAGCCTGGCCAACGCAGGGAAACCCTGTCTTTACTAAAAATAGGAAAAATTAGCTGGGCATGGTAGCATATGCCTGTAATCCCAGGAGGCTGAGTCTGCAGTGAGCGGAGATCTCCCCACTGCACTCTAGCCTGGGTGACAGAGGGAGACTCTGTCAAAAAAAAAAAAAAAAAAAAAGTCTCTCAGTAGACCATTTAACCTGGTTTGAGTTCTGACTTTTGTGCATGGTATTTAAAAACGCATTTATAATAGAGTCAGGTTTTTTGTTCTGATTTTTGTGGAATGTTTTCCTTTGTTATGGAACCTAGTGACCAATTAGGATACTAACAGAAAGATCAGTATAGCAAGGTGGTTAATAGCATGCGCTCTTGATAGTAAATGTTAGAATCCTGGTTGCACTAATAGTAGAGTGACTTTGCCTAATTTAGTTGACTTTCTGAGCCTTCGTTTCTTCACATGCGAAAGTGGAATAAAAGTAATGGCTTAGTCCTAGACTTGACCTGGGATTCAGTGAATTAACCTGTGTAACGTGACTGTAAATCAGAGTAGATTTGGTCTGTGACTGCTGGACAATAAACACCAGAGAAACTGTTTCACTTTTTTTTTTTTTTCTTTTTTTTTTTTGAGACGGAGTCTTGCTCTGTCACCCAGGCTGGAATGTAATGGTGCAGTCTAGGCTCACTGCAACCTCCGCCTTCCGGGTTCAAGCGATTCTCCTGCCTCAGCGTCCCGAGTAGCTGGGACTACAGGTGCGTGCCACCACACCTGGCTAATTTTTGTATTTTTAGTAGAAATGGGGTTTCACCATGTTGGTCAGGCTGGTCTCAAACCCCTGACCTTGTGATCTGCCCACCCTGAGGTGGGCCTCCCAAAGTGCTGGGATTACACGCGTGAGCCACCCCACCTGGCACTGTTTCACTTTCAAAATAAAATTAATGAAGTTGCAAAGAAAATGCGAGTTTTCATACTCTGTATGTTTTTATTACTGTAGTATGAGGTATGTTATTTGGAAAGCACTGTTTCAATTACAAATATTTGACACTCTTAATTATATTGTCACCTTACATGTAGGAATTCGTCTTTTATAAGTTGAAATTGTCATCTACAAAGACAGTTTCTTTTTACGGATTTTGAAAAACATAAGAATTTAAATAAAGAAACTTTATTCTTCAGCTGCTCTTTTCTCTTAGTATCTAAGCTTGTTAAAATTGCCGGATAGTTCAATTAAAATCTTTTACAGTGAAAATTGTGTAATTTTGACTGTCCTGAAACCTTTACTCAAGAACACCATTGTGGTTCCCAGTTTGGCAGCTTTAATAAATGCAAATTTTTACTTTTGTATCCATTAAGCTGTCATGAATATAAAAGTAGGTTGCAAAACAATAATATATGTATATTTGATTGTTTGTTTCTTTATATGTTCCTTTGAAGAAATATGACTATATTTCAGATCCTAAGACAAGTAGTGTATTAGTAGTTTAGAAGAGGGATGGCAAACGTGTTTGTAAAGGAACGGATAGTACATGTTTTTGGCTTTGTGAACCAGATGGTCTCTGTGGTAACTACTTAGATCCGCTGTGAAAGCGGCAATAGACAGCATGATGTGGCTGCCCTGGTTTGGTGACTCCTTGCTCAGAACATTGTAAGAATCCCTGTAGACAGCAGAAAATACAGAACATGGTTTTATGCTAATTTGTTTTGTTAGAGTGGGGTATCCTAAAAAATGAGATCCTCTGAGGGGAAGGTTCCCAGAGGCATGCATGGGAGGCTCACAGTGACAGGGTATGAAAGTTGATGGACTAGGCAACTCTTGAACACAGTATGTTCACTTCCAGCCTATCGTTCTCCCCACACCAACTCTCCAACCATCAATGTCCTAGGAGCTTGTAAGATACCCAGAATAGTGGTCCTACATCTACTACTACCCTTGACTGTTGTTTGTCCTAAACCCTCCACTTCAGTAGTATAAATACCACTGACTTTATTTTCATTACTTTTTAAAAACATCTCCTCTGTAATAGGAATTTATATAACTGATAATTGGCTTATTTAAATTATGATTGAAGGCATTTAAATAGTG